>NC_060885.1:21403631-21703631 GCF_014805685.1 Silurus meridionalis
GAGGTGAATGTGAATGTGGTGAGGGAAGACATGCAGGTGGATGGGGTGAAAAAGGCAAATGTACAGGACAGGGGTATGGAGACGGATGATCCGCTGTGGCAACCAAAAATGGGAGAAGCAGAAAGAAGAAGAAGATACCTCTAAAGAGTACAGTAATCCCCCATTTATCGTGGTGGTGGATACGTTCCAAAACCGCCGGCGATAAACGATAAACTGCGATAAACTGACGCCACCCCAAAAATGCTATTTTATGTTTACAGTACTCTACTGTATTAACATATTACTTTATTTTATAATTCATATTTATATTTGTATTAATAAATTTAAATATTTCAACATGACACTCAAAATCAGCTAAACAAATTAGTTATGTGGCAAATGCAATTCCGCGAAAAAAAAAAGGGGGTGCAAGATTCAAACCGTGGTAAAACGGGGAATTACTGTATTGGAATACAAAGCTAATTCACCAGAGTGTTTTTTATTTGAACCCACCTGTTTTTCACATGTTAAAAAATATTGGAACATGTGACTAACAGATGTTTCTTGTTGACCAGGTGTGCTCTGTTAGCTCTGTTATGTACTCTATTAAGTTTGAAGCTTGGGTTCTACCTGTATAGACTTCAGTTGTATTTAAATTGAATAAACCAACATGAAGACCAGAGAGCTATATATGAGTCATTTTGACAAATTGGACAAGCATTGTACATCACAAATACTACAATTTGGAATGTCCTGAAAATATGTTAGCTATGAAGTAGTTGATTACAGAAACCTTGTAAAAGCTGTGAAGAAAAACCCAAAAATGACAGTCAGTGGTATCACCAACAACCCCTGGCAGGGCAGACACAGGACTCCATAGGGCAGAAAAATATAGGGGCCATACCAAAAGAGGCAAACCACAAATCAGCAGTGAAAATTAAAGGCCAAATTTAAATTAGCAACCAAACACAGAGATAAGTCACAAAAGTTCAGGAAATAAGCTTAACCTCTACCAAATTAATGGAAAAGCCCAAGTGTGAAGAAAGAAAGGATCATGATCACAAGCTCATTAGTCATACAAGGTGATGGGATTGTTACGATTTGGGCTTGCACGGCTGCTACTGCTACAGTATCCCTCATCTTTATCAATAATGTAGTAGTAAAACGAATTCAGAAGCCTACAGAACATTCTGTCAGGTGAAGGGGTAGCTCACTGGTTAAGATGTTGGACTTATGATCAGTGGGTTGGGAGTTCAAACTCCAGTGCTACTAAGCTGCCACTGCTGGGCCCTTGAACAAGGCCCCCTTAACCCCTTAACTGCTCAGATGTATTAATGAGATAAATGTAAGTCTTTCTGTATAAGGGCATCTGTCAATGCTGTAAATGCTTATTTCTGTTCAATCAAATTAAAAGGTACTTAATTGTGCAACAGTAATATGCCAAACACATGGCCAACACAGCAAAACACTTGTTTTGGACTCTGCCGGTCAACCATTAAATCTTAAACCAACTGAGAACCGTCCACAGCTAATTTGTTGATGGAGTTATTTATTTTCTGTTAAAAAAATCTTTCCTCACCCTAAAAATGAGGTGTTCTGACCTTAGAGATTCCATGTAGAAATAAAGATCAGAAAAAATAAGCTAAAATTCTGATCTATCAACTAGTATTCAATAATCTTAAACTTAAATGTATTCAACCCCTGTGTATATCAATATAACATTATACCAAGATAAATGCTATTTGAAAGATGAAAACACAGCACGGCGATGTCCTTCACTTGTACTTCCAGCACGCAGATGTCCTTTGTTTGTCAGGTCCTGACCTGTTCATGTGCCATGTGTGTCTGTGAACTATTTAGTTCCAAGACCAAAGCAAATTGTCAGCTATATCAACCAAAACAGCACATAAACTTTAGACTGAGATGAAAGACAAAATGAGATTAGCTAGGAAGGCTAAGGAAGGCATGAAAAGATTGCAGTCAAGCTTCAGCAGGTGAAGAGCTTCCGTCTGGAAAAATACCGGCTCTTTCTATTGCAGTTTCCACTGAGACGTGGTATTCGCCGTACTACATCTAAAGTGTCGTAAAATGGACATTTCATTAGAGTCTAACTAAACACAATATTTTATCTATGAACTAAACAGGCCAGAACAGTATGGTGTGTTTGGGTTCAGTGAGACGAATGAAAATGGATTAATGGCCTCTCTGTGGTGAATGTTTGTGAGAAATAGGAAGAGATAACAGTAGAAGACAAGTAGCACTCTCGTTAATAAAGAGGAATGCAGCCCATGGTATGCGTGTGTGTTTTAAATACAGCCATTCACCGTAAAAGGTAAAGACTTTCATTTGGTTAGTTCTCCAGTTCAGTGGCAGTTCGCTAGATAACAGGAACTATTCAAACCCAGTTTGACTGGAGGGAATGCTGTTGTTTTTATTGCTGCTGGCAAATGGAGTGTGATTCAAAGAAAGTACTGTCGACTTATTTGCTGTGAAATTAGCAGCCCCTATTACTGACAAGACTACTTCCACATGTGCAATCTTTCTCTCATGCAGCCCAAGAAAAAAACTATGGGGACAGGTATCAGGCTGGGTGTGTTTATATATACTGGCATGTTTTTTTTCCTGATAGGACCTAAATGTCCCCTTAAGTATAGAAATATTTAAGAGGTCTGACATGAATTTATGGATAGATTTAGATGTAACATCAAATTAAATAACTGTATCCATAATTTTGCCTGTGGAATGTCCTTACAAGTACAGCAAACATGTGTGTGGGTATAGGGAGGGTCGAATCACATCTACTTCAAACAGTAAAGATCAGTGGGAATGGAATTTGTCAGTACACAGTGGATGTGGCACTATGCTGCTAGCACCCAAACACAGACTCATACATGTCTATGCTATCTATGAAGTCATAATACAAGAATATATCTATAAATTTACTTCCTGTACCGGGACGGCAGAATGCCTTTTATACTGGTGATACTGGTTTTACACAGCCTACTTGTGGGGACATCACACCCAAATGTTAAATTATTGGTGTATGTGTTTTTTTATAAATACAGTATGATTGAATTTTCTAATCAGTAGGTCTTGAAGCTACTGAATCCATATTCTATAGCCGTGCAGAGAGGAATATTTACGATTGTAACACAAATTATGTATTTAAATCTCCTGGTTCTACTATGTCCTTGTTTATGTTATTGTCTGTCCTGCTGTGTATTTATTCCTTATGATATTATTTTTCTGGTCATTTGTGTCAGCCATTTTGAAACTCCCCAAAATCATTTCCTGTCATATTTCCCGACATTATCCCCCCCATTGTGCACGGTAAAGCCATTAGACATGTAATGTACTTTACACTACGATCACACAACCACAAAGCAAATTTCATTCAGTTTATAATCAGCGTTATATACATTTAAGCAATTTTTTTAAGGAGCTCTGAAATGTGTTAAAATGCATAATGTATAAGATGCAAAAAATCCATTTTAACATGTTTATATTTTGCAGTCCCTGTAATGTTGCCTGTACTGTCTTGTGGACTATAGTGCCCTATAGAAAATATAGTAAATAGTGTATCAGTGAGTGAAGCAGCGTAAGTCTCCATTTCAGTCCTGATGTCCCGTCTGATAGCAAATCAAGTCTGCTATATTGCTCTTCGATCAATCCTCTCCAGACTTTATTGTGAATTTTTTGTTTGTTTGCTTTTTGCTTGTTCTGGACAGTGTTAAGGGTATGGGAGGGTGTGTGTGTGTGTGTGTGTGTGTGTGTGTGTGTGTGTGTGTGTAGGGTTATGTGTGTGGGGTTTTTGGGGTCCATGCTCACAGGGGTCCCTCTCCCTGACAACTGTTGTTGGGGCAAAGCTGGTCACTCAATAGACTCCATTCAGTACGCACTTCCTGCAGAACAGAACTGGAGAGAGAAAAAGAGGCAGAAAAAGAGAGAGGAGGAATACGAGGGAGGGAAAGAGAAGGAGGGAGGAAACAGTAAAAGTTTATTTTTTTTCTTTTGCACCACTATTTCCTTCCTGTGTGTGTCTGTGCCAGCTGTCTTTAAAAATGAACGGCTGCACACAATGCGCTGGCCTCCTTTTTCCGAATGCCATTCTGCCTATGCCAAAAAGGCCTAAGCGTGATCAATCAGCACATCTGGAACAAGCATGCACAGACACAGACACACACAGACACACACACACACACACACATACATGCAGCACCTATATATAGGGAAATTAGGCCACTCAGTGAGAAGACAAAAATGAACTTTACTAGTTTTATGTATTGGTTTGTTTTGTTTTGTGTTTCTCTTTGTAATTCTAATTGTAATAGTGTGTGTGTGTGTGTGTGTGTGTGTGTGTGTGTGTGTGTGTGTGTGAGAGAGAGAGAGAGAGAGAGAGAGAGAGAGAGAAACAGAACCTGCTACAAAGCTGATAACACACCAATGTTGGCGAAGGTTGTTCCTCTATGACGCTGCCAGATGAGTCTCTAACTGAAGGAAATTTATTTATGCCTTCAGTACCTAAGTAGGAAGTATGGTATTCATGCTGATTTATCCAAATGTTGAAACATTTGCGGTTTGTGTGTCAGTGTTATCTAATATCATTATCTCCTATTATTACATGTGTAAATGAGACTGAGCCAGAGATTGCTTGTGCGTGTGTGTGTGTGTGTGTGTGTGTGTGTGTGTGTGTGTGTGTGTGTGTGTGTGAGTGTGATCCTCTGTCACTGCTCTGCTGGTCTTACTATCTCCAGGAAACAAGAAAGACACACATCATGGTTCTCCTCTGTTCTGGTGGTTAACTGGACTTCCGCTAGCTAGTGGGGCAGTGGTAGCTCAATGTTCAAGGCTTTGGGTTACTGATCGCTGCTTCTCTTGGTGCACTTGAGCAAGGCCTTTAACCCTTTGTGCTCCTGGGGCACTGTAATATCTCTGATCCCAACTTCCTAATATCACTAGGATATGCAAATAAAGATTTTTACTTTTTGCAGTAAAGTACATGTGATTAATATCAAGCACCTTTCTTTTATTTTTAACCTAGATGTCTGAACAGCTGAGGCTGACCTCATCAAAAAAGACTTGAATTAATGATAAACTTTCTTTCGGCTTCTCCCATTAGGGGTCGCCACAGCGGATCATCCGTATTCATGATCCACATGTTTGATTTGGCACATGTTTTTACGCTGGATGCCCTTCCTAACGCAACCCTCCCCGTTTATCCGGGCTTGAGACCGGCACTAAGAGTGCACTGGCTTGTGCAACCCTAATGGCTGGGGTTGGTTCCCTGACCGGGGATCAAACCCGGGCCACAGCGGTGAGAGCGCCGCATCCCAACCACTAGACCACCAGGGAACCACTTAGATTAATGATGATTAATAAAAACAAAAAACAATTTGAGTTGTATTGTGTGTTTATCATTCATATTCTATAATCACTAGTATAATGATAAGAATTCAAAACTTCGGGTAGTATGAACTGGAACAAGTGATATGTGATAATTAAGCTATAGACCGTACATGCACACCCACTGTGCTGACACAAAAAAAAACAGACCAGAGTTATTTCAGGCCTGGGGCTGCTTTCTCTGTTACCATCCCATATACTTCCCCCACCAGATGTGTTCTCTTAATTACATGAAAATAGCTCAATATAGCTTCTATATCCACCCACTTTGCTCACACCATCTTCCACTCTCACACAAACATATTTTTGAAAAGGGAAAACACAATGGACAAAGAATTATTGCCAGGTTTGTAAATGGAATATGTGCAGAACAGCCCAGGATAGAGAAGGAATAATTGAGAGAGAGAATGTTGCCTAGCAACCAGACTAGCTTGGCAGGTGCCTCAGCTGGATGTTTTCAGAGACCATCTACCCTTGTGCATGCGTTATGCGAGCCACAGATGGACACTGCTGTGGAAATGTGGCCACAGAACTAGACAAGGTGTTAGCACTGATAGGCAAGCTCTTTAGATTCCCTTTTCCCAAATCAGCCCCGTATCAGTTTGTGAATGGTGTCATTACAAAGAAAGAACGTGACCCCCTCAGTCTCAGTGTTTGCTGCACAGCATTAAACAGTAGTAATACCAGATTATTAAACTTTTTCAATCAATTCAAGTTTCAATTCAATTGAATAGTTCTTTTAACAATAGACAGCATCTTTACAGAATTAAATAGATTATGACTATAATTTTTACACTTATAAATCAGCTCCTGAGGTACCAGTGACCAGTGTTCCTGTCTTTCTTCTCTTCAGGTCTTCAGGTCTACATCCGGATGGAGTTCTTTTCAATTGCAGAGCACTCTGTGCAGCTGGGGATGGTTCCACATCAACCACCCAAAGATCCATGAAGTTACTTAGCAACTCAAGAACTATGAAGATACATATTTGTATGGTAATTAATATCAACAATCAACAATGGCTCAGGACCACAGTTTCCATGAACAGGTCTGCATTTAAGTGCCTATCACTGCATACACAATTAACACAATTAACAATGAACTTGATATTTGGTGATGAGGATAAGCTTCCTTTTGAGTCTGGTTCCTCTCAAGGTTTCTCCCTAATGCCATCTCAGGGAGTTATTCCTTGCCACAGTTGCCACTGGCTCACTTATTAGGGATAAACTTACAATTATATGCTAAAAAAAACTTAAGATACTAAAATGAGACACTCTTTTATACAACTTTATAACCACTTTATCTTTATCTATCTATCTAGCTTATTTGAGACTATGTCTATTGATAAAAGTGCTATACAAATAAAAAATGAATTAAATATAATCATATAAGTGTATCCATTATAAGTTTATCCATATAAGTAATATATGGAATAATATATACATTTTACTTATTTTAATATACAGTACATGTCATAGTCAGCTGTATATAAATGTTTCATTTGAAAATTCATTAAGTACTTTATTCCATAGAAAAATATATCACCGTTAAACACATTGTAAACCACCATAGAAAGACAATATTTTTTGTAGACAGAAATTCCCATCTTTTGTATTTTAACCCTTGAAAGTCCCAGGACTTGCTAGGATCTTCAGCGGATTAACTACATCAGTTTCCTGTTTATCCGTTATTCGAACAACAGGCTTCAAGGTTCTCACATGAAGAATAGGAAGCATATAGATATAGTATAGATATAGTAGGTCATAGGCTAATACAATGAGGTACCAATAAGAGAATTTGTTTGGCAATTAATTCATTATTTTTGTTAATCACTAAATGATAAGTCCAAGCAAACATTAACATTAACATAACAGCATGTGTGCATCATGTGCATTAGTGATACTAATATGAAATGAAGAGAGGACAGCACAAATCAGAGAGGATCAAATATAATATTGATGCTTTCAAATCTTGCCCTTTCATCATTCTCTCCAAAAAAGAAATGAAGAGCGAATGATGTCAGAAAAAAAGATGACATGGGTGTGTGTGCGTGTGCGTGTGTGTGTGTGTGTGTGTGTGTGTGTGCATATTAGTTACATTAGACCATTTTTAGCTTCTGCCCTTAAACAATGAGTAACTCTGAAGGAGCAATTGAGAATGTGAAAGATCAAAGAGCACAGTGCAATCAAAGAGAATCACAGAGAACATGGGTGCATTCGCACATACCCACACACACACACACACACACACACACACACACACACACACACACACACACACACACACACATACACAGAGGTTTTTTAAATCTTACTATCCTTGTGAGAACCATCCACTGACATAATTATTCTTGCAGCTAATTAATGCTATGCTTAGAGTTAAATCGAATCCTTATAAGATTCTGACACACTAAGGTCCACAGTAGTGAAGTACTACAATTCTATTTTAAAATCATTCAGAGCTTTATTGACTCAAAGTGTCCTGAGGCAGTATGCAGTGTTCCAGTACCACAAAATTTAATTCCCTCACTTATCATTAAATAGTTATTTGGTAGTAATGATATGCATCAACCAACTAAACTCTACACTACAGCACTAGGACACTGATGTCTCATTAACTAATTTTATTGCCAGTAATCATTATGCAGTTTTCAAGCACTCTGTACATCCTGTATTTATCTTAGTATGTTTATGTGCACATAATGTAAATTCATTGCATATCCAAGATTATCTTATACAAAAATCTGTTTACCACCTGTGTATGCACTGTGTATTAGTCTTAATACCAGTGTACGTACAATGTACACATCTCATACTGTACACTTGTACAACTTCTTCTTCTTCTTCTTTCGGCTGCTCCCATTAGGAGTCGCCACAGCGGATCATCCGTCTCCAAACCCCCCCTGTCCTCTACATCTGCCTCTTTCAAACCAACTACCTGAATGTATTCATTCAACACATCCATGAACCTCCTCCTTGGCCTTCCTCTTTTCCTCCTTCCTGGTGGCTCCATCCTCAGCATTCTCCTACCGATATTCCCCATGTTACTTCTCTGAACATGTCCAAACCATCTCAATCTCACCTCCCTCACCTTGTCTCCGAAACGTCTCCATGCGCTGTCCCTCTAATAAACTCACTTCTAATCCTGTCTATCCTCGTCATTCCCAACGAAAACCTTAACATCTTAAGCTCTGATACCTCCAGCTCCACCTCTTGTCTTTTAGTCAAAGCCACTGTCTCTCAACCATACAACATAGCAGGTCTCACCACAGTCCTATAAACTTTCCCTTTCACTCTCGCAGATAAGCTTCTATCACAAATCACTTCTGCTATCCCTCTTCTCCACCCACTCCACTCTGCCTGCACTCTTTTCTTCACTTCTCTAACACACTCTCCATTACTCTGCACTGTTGACCCCAGGTACCTGAACTCCTCCACCTTCTCCACCTCTTCTCCCTGCAACCGCACCCCTCCACTGCCCTTCCTCTCATTCACACACATGTACTCTGTCTTACTCCTACTGACTTTCATTCCCCTTCTCTCCAGCATGTACCTCCACCTCTCCAGGCTCTTCTCCACCTGCTTACTACTCTCACCACAAATCACAGTATCATCCGCAAACTTTATAGTCCAGAGAGACTCTTGTCTGACCTCATCCGTCCACCTGTCCATCACCACTGCAAAGAGGAAAGGGTTCAGAACCGATCCTTGATGCAGTCCAACCTTCACCTTAAACCAGTCTGTTGTTCCTACTGCACACTTCACTGCTGTCACACTGTCCTCATACATGTTCTGCACCACCCTCACATACTTCTCTGACACGCCTGACTTCCTTATACAATACACAACTCCTCTCTCGGCACTCTGTCGTACGCTTTCTCTAAATCCACAAACACACAATGCAATTTCTTCTGACCTTCTCTATACTTCTCCATCAACATTCTCAAAGCAAATAATGCGTCTGTGGTGCTCTTCCTTGGCATAAAACCATACTGTTGTTCACAGATGGTTACCACTTCTCTCAGCCTGGCTTCCACTACTCTTTAACTTCATTTTTTCCACTACCCATAACTTCACGGTGTGACTGATAAACTTTATTGCCTTTTAGTTACTGCAGGTCTGCACACTTCTTCTCCATTCCTCAGGCATCTTCTCACCTTCCAGAATCTTGTTAAACAACCTGGTTAAAAACTTCACTGCCATCTCTCCTAAACATCTCTATGCTTCTACCGGTATGTCATTTGGTCCTGCTTCATTATTTCCACATCATCCACCCTTCTCTCTCTCTGTCTTATTTTCCTCGTTCATCAGCTGCTCAAAATACTCCCTCTATCTTCTCAACACACTCTCCTCACTAGTCAACACACCTCTGTCTGCATTGCTCTAACTTGCAGGACATCCTTCCCAGCTCGGTCCCTCTGCCTGGCCAATCGGTACAAATCCTTTTCTCATTCGTTAGTGTCCAACTTCACATACAAAATGCCTTTTCCTTTGCTTTTGCCACATCCCTCTTTATCTGCTGCTGCATCTCTTTGTACTCCTGCCTACTTTTCTCATCACTCTGTCGATCTCAATTTTGTTTTGCTAACCTCTTACTCCTTATGCTTTTTTTCACTTCCTTATTCCACCACCACGTCTCTTTGTCTTCCTTTCTATTTCCAGATGTCACACCAAGTACCTTCCTAGCTGTCTCCCTTATCACTTCTGCAGTAGTTGCCCAATCATACAGCACCTCTTCACCCCCACCGAGCCCCTGTCTGACCTCTTCCCTGAATCTCACACTACAGACTTCCTTCTTCAGTTTCCACCATCTTATTCTTCTTCAGTCCTCACTCTATTCCTCTTCTTCTTCACCTCCAAGACCATCCTATAGACCACCATCCGATGCTGTCTAGCTACACTGTCCCCTGCCAACACCTCCAATTGGCAGTCTCCAATTTCCTTCAGGTTGCATCTCCTACATAGAACATAGTCCACCTGTGTGCACCTTCCTCCACTCTTATACGTCACCCTATGATCCTGCTTCTTCTTAAAATAAGTTTTTACCACTGCCATTTTCATCCTATTAGCAAAATCTACCACCATCTGCCCTTCCACATTCCTCTCCTTAAGGCCATAACCACCCATCCCCTCCTCATCATCTTCCCTTCACCTACATGCCCAATTAAGTCTGCCCCAATCACCAATCGCATTCCTAGGTACACCATCTACCACTTCATTTAACTCACACCAGAATTTTTCCTTCTCCTCCATCTCACAACCGACTTGTGGATCATAGGCATTAATGAACAATTTTTTTCTAAACATTATAACTTACACAAATCTTGCACATGTTCTACATTAAAATAGTCACCTATAGATCTATAATATATAATACAGTTACAGTTGTATGCAAAAGTTTAGGAACCCCTGACAATGTCCATTGTCCATGATTTTCATTCATAAATATTTGGGTGTTTGAATCAGCAATTTCATTTTGATCTATCAAATAACTGAAGGACACAGTAATATTTCAGTAGTGAAATGAGGTTTACTGTATTAACAGAAAATGCGCAATATGCATCAAAACGAAATTAGACAGGTGCATTTAATTGGAACACACAATTGGTTTGGTGAGCTCATTAAGCCTTGAACTTGAGGTGACCAATTGCAAGTTGTTGTTCTCTTTGACTCTCCTCTGAAGAGTGGCAACATAGGGGTCTTAAAACAACCCTCAAATGACCTGAAAACAAAGATTGTTCAACATTATGGTTTAGGGGGAAGGCTACAAAAAGTTATCACAGAGATATAAGCTATCAGTGTCCACTGTGAGGAACATAGTGAGGAAATAAAAAGGCCACAGGTACATATCTTGTAAAGGCCAGAAGTGGCAGGCCACATAAAATATTGGAGAGGCAAAGGCAAAGGATGGTGAGAATGGTCAAAAACAGCCCACAGACCACCTCTAAAAACCTACAACATCCACTTGCTGCAGATGGTGTCACTGTGCATCGTTCAACATTTCAGCACACTTTGCACAGGGAGAAGCTGTATGGGAGAGTGATGTGAAAGAAGCCTTTTCTGCACACACGCCACAAACGGAGTCGCTTGAGGTATGCAAAAGCACATTTGGACAAGCGATCTTAATTTTGGAATAAGGTGCTGTGGACTGGTGAAACAAAGATTGAGTTATTTGGTCATAACAAGGGGTGTTATGCATGGTGGCAAAAGAACACAGTGTTCCAAGAAAAACACTTGCTACCCACAGTAAAATTTGGGCGAGGTTTCATCATGCTGTGGGGCTGTGTGGCCAATGCCGGTACTGGGAATCTGGTTAAAGTTAAGGGTTGCATGGTTTCCGCTTAATATCAGCAGATTCTTGAGAATAATGTTGAGGAATCAGTCACGAAGTTGAAGTTACGCCGGGGCTGGACATTTCAACAAGACAACAACCCGAAACACTGATCAAATTCTACTCGGGCATTTATGTAGAGGAACAAGTACAATGTCCTGGAATGGCCATCCCAGTCCCCAGACCTGAATGTCATTGAACATCTGTGGGGTGATTTGAAGCGGGCTGTACATGCTCAGCAACCATCAAACCTAACTGAACTGGAGATGTTTTGTAAGGAGGAATGGTCAAAAATACAGTCATCCAGAATCCAAACACTAATTACAGGCTATAGGGAAGCATCTAGAGGCTGTTATTTCTGCTAAAGGAGGCTCTACTAAATATTGATGTGATTTTTCTGTTGGCGTGCCCAGATTTATGCACCTGTCTAATTTGGTTTTGATGCATATTGTGCATTTTCTGTTAATCCAATAAACCTCATTTCACTACTGAAATATTACTGTGTCCTTCAGTTATTTGATAGATCAAAATGAAATTGCTCATCCAAACACCCAAATATTTAAAAATGAAAATAATGGACATTGTCAGGGGTTCCTAAACTTTTGCATACAACTGTATATTATGAGCACAAATCCCCATTAATACACTTCAAAATCTAGTGAAACATTTTTTCAAGAGAGTGGAGGTTATTATAGTAGCAAATGGGGACTAAATGTGGAATGGGGTGTTGGAAAAACCATACAAATCTTATAGTCACGTTTCCAAAACTTTATTTAGTGTAGCTACATAATGATAAAAGTATACAAAACATTTTCAGTAAAGCTGAGTAAAGAACATGATTAAAGTAGTTTTGGATCTGTACTTTATCAGAGTATTTTTATTTCTTGAAACCTTAACCTCACTACATTTTAATACGTCATATTTTTCTTTCTACTCCACTACATTTCAAAGAAATATGCTGTTCTTTGCTAGTTTAGAGTGACTACAAAGTCAGCGTTAAGTGAGAACCTGTCAGGAGACCACAACCTTAAATTTACAGTACTTAAAGTTTGTGTGGAGTAAGAAGATTTTCAGTCTATTCTGTGCCTGTAACACTAGACAACTCTCTCCTTCTTATAGCTGTTCTATCAGCGTTATTCTATTCTATTCTATTCTGTTCTAATAAATATTCTGATCATTCTGATAGACACTGTTGTACAAGTAGAATTTCTTTTACAGGAGTAATATTAAAGCAGAATGTTTGTACTCTGACTTCAATACTGGTTATTCCTTCATCCTCAACTTTCTCATCAGGGATGCATTAAATCCGGAGTCAATCCTGGCAACACTGGTTGCAAGAAAGGAGAGTTCATCCCAAATGGGCCAGGACATTACAGGGCACCATTCACACAGTAATTTTTCACAGCCAATCTGCATACCTTCATGTTTTCATACAGCAGGAGGAAACCTGAGGCACTGAAAGAAACCCACCCAAAAAAATTAAGAGACCATGTAAACCTCGCACTACGAGGGAGAACCAAGGACCTTAAAGCTTAAAGGCAGTAAGATGTCTTCATGCCACAGAGTAACAAAACCACTGGTGGACAAAATACATAAACCTCCACTGAAATATACTTCAGTATCCAAAGTATAATTTATTATAACTATAATGTCTTATTAGCCTTTGTGTTACAAGACTTTTGCTTAATCAACTCAGTTTATGTGAAAAGACTAATGTTACTCTTAGCACATTGTCAACACTTACATCTATAAAAATTATCATGAGCCCAAACACTTCCTTTCAACTACTTCAAGAAAACTGTGCAAATAAGTCTACGGGTGTTGTAGCAAGTTCGAGTCAGGTGATTCTTCCATCATTTGTTGCTCTCAAAATATTCTGCTTGCTGTTGAACTGATGCTGAACTGTAGGTTGGTGCCAAGGAGCAAACACTCTTCCTTGATTGGTGGCTTGCTTTGTGTTTGACCAGTTTTTATCCACTCATAAATGAAAAGGAACAACTTATTTCACAACATGTAGTTGAGTAAAAAGTACAATATTTGACTTTGACATGTAGTGAAGTTAAAAGTAAAGATCTCCCCAAATGGAAATACTTCAGTAAAGTAGATACCGTGGATAGATAGATAGATAGATAGATAGATAGATAGATAGATAGATAGATAGATAGATAGATAGATAGATAGATAGATAGATAGATAGATAGATAGATAGATAGATAGATAGATAGATAGATAGATATAGTCTACAAGGCTAGTATAAATTTCAGGCCTCTCCTTAAAATTCATTTTTTTTTTCTCTAATCACAGCTCCTCCGCTGAGATTGTGAGTGTCTTGAAGATTGGCTGTGATAGAAGTAAAGTGCTCGGTGGGACTCTGCAGAGCCGGTCCAGCCTACACACACTCACTCCAGCAGAGTCTGTTGTTTATGGGCTTTCATACCCGCCAAGTCAGAAACAGCAACCCGCAACAACACGACCCAAATAAACAGAGAGAGAGAAAGACATCCCGCAGACGCACAGAATGAGAAAGGGGAAGAGAACAGTTGGTGGAGGACAGCTATAAGAAATAGGAGAACTCTGCTGAAAAAGAGAGAGAGAGAGAGAAAGCGAGAGTATAAGATGCCTATGAGGACCGATCATTATGTAACTTAATCTTAGCACATTAGGCCAAGGATGAGACCGGCATGTCTGTAGGTTGGTGTGTGAGTAAATGTATGTGGCGTGTGAGCAGCTGTTACTCCAATCATGCACAGAGATTGGCTAATCTGGCACTGCATTATTCAACAGGAAGGGAAAAAATGCTATTTCTCACCGGGAAAGCGAGAAGAATGACATCCTGTCTCTTGCTCTCTCCGACTCACACAAACACCTGCTCTCACACACACTTACACACATATAGAATTAAGTGCGTGTTATTTATGACAGCAAACTGAAGAACTGAAGCAAACTGAACCGGAGACAGAGAGGGAAGTGAGTCAGTGAATGGGGCACTGTGACTACTTAGAAGGAAAGCCTTGTCAAAACTGTGCGCCGACAAATATTTACTCTTTCTGCGCGTTTATCGGAACGACACGGTCGAGCTCCATTATGACCACGTCACGTCATTGAACAAGTTTTCACACCCCCTCTCTAGCCAGATTGTAGAAAGAGAGAGCAAGCGAGCCAGTTCTGACAATGAGGTGAGCTGTGAATAAAAAAAAAGCAGAGGTTTGCGCATACCCGGCCTTACCACTTAATACTGGACATCATTCTGTCACACTTATTTAAAGTTGTATAAGACTATAACAGGTGGTTTTCAGAGAACAGATGGTGGGATTATGGAAGCACATGAGAGCAGACGGGACCGGCAAATACTACAGTGATGGAATGAGCAATACATTTTATTTCTTGTGTTAGCCTCAAATTATCCTTGTACGAAAGCACAGTTTTGTTTTGCAAATAGACCTGCATAAGAAACACTAAATCACATGCTTCCTGGGAGAAAAAGAGAGAGAGAGAGAGAGAGAGAGAGAGAGAGAGAGAGAGAGAGAGAGAGAGAGAGAGATGGTAAAAGATAATCTAGTTCTCAAAGGTCGGCTGTGCATCCTAATGATATAACTAATAAGACAGCTGTCCAGTGTCACTTCTCCCTGCTGCATCCCACCATCACACGTGCACTTTTGGGGAAAAAAAACCCTGACATACAGTATACACACAAAACACACATTTAAAGATTAGATTAGATTAGATTAGATTAGATTAGATTAAACTTTATTGTCATTATGCAAAATACACGTACAGAGTTGGTATGTAACCAGAAGTGTATAAGTGGCCCATTTACAATAAATAGAAATGTTAAATGAGTGTATGGGACAATATTTAAAGGGGTGAGAATAATTGATATACAGCAGGGGCAGTAGGTAATAAGGTATGGTATATAGTAATATACAGTCTAACTGTGAAAAGATTGTGCACATTAGAAGATAACATGCTTAAATAATATGATATAAATATGTACATTATGACCACCTGCCTAATATTGTTGGTTCCCCTTTTGCTGCCAAACAGCCCTGACCTGTCAAGGCATGGACTGGATAATAACAGCAGGTCCTTTAAGTGCTGTAAGTTGCGAGATGGGGCCTTTATGTATCAGACTTGTTTGGTCCAGCACATCCCACAGATGCTTAATTGGCATTGAGATCTGGGGAATTTTTAAGCCACCTCGAAGTCGTTGTTGTGCTCCTCAAACCATTTTTGAAACATTTCTTATTCTGCTGAAAGATGCCACAGCCATCAGGATATTCCATTTCCATGAAAGGGTGTACATGGTCTGCAACAATGCTTAGGTATGTGTTAAAGTCACATCCACATGGAGGTTAGCCAACCACAAGGTTTCCCAGTAGAACATTGCCCAAATCAAACCTATCAGAACGAGCATTAACTTCTTCAGCAATTTGACCTATAGTATAATTTGACCTTGGCCGCCCATGACCTGGAAAACCCCACAAGAGCTGTAGTTTTAGAGATGTTCTGACCCAGTCGTCTATCCATCACTATTTGGCCCTCGTCAAATTCAACTTTGAGGACAAAAAGTTTACTTGCGCCCTAATATATCCAACACACTAACAGGTGCCATGATGAAGAGATAATCAGTCATATTTACTTCACCCGTCAGTGATCATAATGTTATGCCTGATCGGTTTATATGAATGTTTGTATGAAGCAGTATATACAGAAAAAATATGGGTGGAATATACAGTAATGCAATGATAAACATAAGTTATGGATGGTGCAGAGAAGCATAATGTATGATGTAGTGCAATACAAACAGAAAGTGACAGTGCAGTAGTGTATTTGTTGACTTTATATGATCAGCTGTTCACTACAGTAACAGCCACAGGGGGGGAAAAGCAATTTTATAGTCCATATTATAAAGAAAAAAAACAAATAAGAATCTAATACTCAGTGAAAAATGCATTGTTTTGGTTATTGTTTGACCAATTGAGCAGCTTGAGATAATGACCCTGATTTAAATTCTTACAGTCATGGACCCAGGATTCATTTGGGTGAGGGTGTAAAAACAATTGGTTAATATGTCCATAGGTTTACACAAAGACAAATTATTTCCGAATGGCAGATTGTTCCATCATTTTATGCAATTTCTGCTGTGTTTTCCTTACTATTGCTCAATATTTTCTCATTGGTTTGTTTCCAGTCATATATGGTCACTTTAGGTCTGAAGATGGCCATGGTAAAATGTGAAACAGTACCTTATAAAACAATCACAATAAAGCAATCCCCAAACTTACATGTTCAAGTAGATTAGAGTCGGTGTACATGGGCTCAGATTCAGCTTTCCTATTTGACCAAATAAATAGACTTGTGTCCAAAAAGTGCTAAGAATGAAAACTAGCTCATGGGTCAATACCCTTGGAGAAAGATTTTCTTTACACATATTTCACAAGCACAATCTAAATGAATCAGTCCGTCTCTAGTCCCAACTATATACCAAACAAGCCAAAACCTGCTGATCACTAGCAAAGCCAAACACCTGCCTCAGGCTCCACTTTGCTTTCTGTGTTTCTGTGTTGCATGTAATAAAACCAAATTAGCTTTTATTCTAATCCAAGAAGTGATAAAAAAAAAAATCTGTTGAATCGTTCGTGGAATAACACATTAGCCAGCATTGCTTGGGAAGAGATCGGGGTTTCCCTAGGCTGGGATTTGCTTGGTAAAGTGTGTTAAAGGATCGACAGAGAAGTGCATTTGTGGGAAGGTTTGAATTGGACATGGCAGGAAGACAGGAAGAAACACAGGGTTGACAGCTGCAGCCAGAGGTTAAAAACAAAAACCCTCGGGGCACTTATTCAGATATCAATCCCTCCCTTCCTCCTTCTGTCCCCGGTTCTATGAAGTTGTCAGTCATCTACAACTTGGCTTCAAGCAGGGCAGGGGACACATTGAAGAGTCAATTAATCAACTAATTAAAGTGGTGGGATCAGGTTCTGCTCCTGCAGCACATGGACCTATGCAAACAATAATAATAATAATAATAATAATAATAATAATAATAATAATAATAATAATAATAATTAGACATTAGATGATCTTCCACTCATATTCTGAAATCACAAACGCAACCATTGGACAATATATTTCTCTATGTTTGTGTGTTTGTGCCTGTGTGTGTACCTGTGCATGTGTCGTACATTACATTTGCAGACAAGGATTCTCTTTTGCTTAGACATGGAGCAAAGGAATGATATAGAGAGAATTTAGGAATGCAGTGTTGCATAATAGTGCTCTTTCTGCTTTTCAGGCTGAGATGTCCTACTGAAAAAAGAAGAACAAAGTCGAAAAGAAAAGTGATGGGACGCTTGGAGACAAAAACAGTTAGTCTGGCCAGGCCAAAGTACATGGCCCACTGTGACCTCCTATTCAGATCTGTGACAGGATGGCAACACCCCGCTATGACTGAGATGGAGATGTCGACAAGAGCTGTCACTCTAAATCTCCCTCCCTGTAATGCACACACACACACACACACACACACACACACACACACACACACACAAACAAACACAAAAAAGCCTATTGCTGTTGACCTGCACAAGCGCATAGTTTAAATAACCCTTTGCCATTCAGCCTCATTTTGCCTGAGTGACAGATGACACCAATGACACACACATCATTTTTTGTAGAAACCCTTCTTACACACTCAGATGTGTGTGCGCACACAGAGACAAACACACACACTTACATCACAAAGTCATTGTGTGAACAAGACACTTCTTGATCATATAAGCTGTTGAATATTATTTAGGAAAAACATTGAATTAGCAAATGCTCGATCAAAGCTGTTTATATGTGGCTATAAATGAGAGCATGGTCAAATGTACAAGTAGTTCATGATGTCACATGAACTGTAGCTAAATATTTATACTCTCATTTAAATATATTCATTTGAAAAAGTAGTTGTCGTTCATACACGTACGCCTTGAACATGATCTAAGGCTAGTACAAAACTTATTTTATAAAGTGTGTTTGATAAGGTTATTTATAACCTTTTTTATTTATATTATTAATATTATTATTGTTGGTTTTATTATTATTATTGTTATATTATAATAACCCTTTTTATTTATAAGGTTGTTTAATAAGGTGGTTCTTATAATCATTGATATGGTGGAGATTTTTGGCTTGGTATTTAACATTTATGGTGAAAAAAGTGGAGAAATAAGAAAAAACGGCGCAATACAGTAAAAATAAATTACACCTACTTCAAGAAGAGTAGTTCTGTTTAAAGATTTAGACCATGTACACACTTTTTCTCTCAGTTTTGGCTTTCCACACTGAGACGGTGATTTCAGTCAACAAAAACGTAGCTTTTTGAAAATATTTACAGAAATGGATAAACCTGAAAACAGTGTTTTTGCATTGCAGTGTGGAATGTAAAAATATAAACTTTCTTTAAACGATGACGCATTTTCATTATCACAACATTTATAAGAGCTCAAAAGAAAAAAACAACAACAAAAAAAAACAGCAGGCGGAAATGACACAGGTTGAAGCGTCTTACATTTCGCTGATATGCAGTACAAGGACTTAAGCGTTTTCAGAAGTTTCAGTGTGGATGAGCAACTTTTGAGAAACAATAGTGTGGACTCGGAGCCAAATTAATGTGCCTTTATTATCTAAGCATTTTTTTTGCATAAACATACTATTTCACAATAAATCCCCATTTGCTGTTATAATAACCTCCATTCATCTGGGAAGTGGTTTCAGTAGACTTGAGTGTGGTTGTGGAGACAGCTCGCCACGGCTGTTGTGGCGAGCTCGAGTCAGGAGTTTCTTCCATCATTTATTCCTCTTGCTGTTTAAACTGACACTGATCTGTATGTTGGTAGATACCACCAAGCAGCAATGGCGGTTTTAGCTTGAATGACGCCCCGAGTGAACACACCATGACACAAAGTCTCCCCCATTGATTAGTTTTAGTTTTGAAAAGCTCCTCTCTGCTTTAGGTACACTGAATGAGTAAGAACATATTCTCAGAGCACTTTACAAATTTTAATACATTCCTGAGAGCTATATTTTATGTAGAAATATAACCCTAAATGCATTTATTGCACAATTAAATACACGTCATTGTGCAAAAAGTATTGAACTCTCAGAACCAATAACTATACAACTGCATGGCTAATCAAAGCCAAGATACATACAACATCTATATCCATATAATATACGTCTTATGAATATACGTCTTATGAACTTTTGAGCTTCACTGAAAATTCCCCACGTGCCGCCCCCAGGCAAGATGCCACTCTGGGCATCTGCCCATGCCTTCTAAATCCACCACTGCCAAGCGGCAATCAAACAAAAGTGTAAAACAGAGCGTGTGCCCTACCGTGATCAGCTTGCTGTGTGATTGACCAGTTACATTTTTATTCACTCAAGTAAAAAGGAACAGGTGATTTTGCAAAATGATATTTAAAGTAAGTTAAAGTAAGAGTCTCCTTAAACGGAAATACTTGAGTAAAGTACAGATACATAAAAAAAACTACTTAAATACAGTAACGAATTACATTTACTTCTCAGTGTTTACTCAGTGTTTTCTGTGTTTTCTCTGTGTTTTCTCTGTGTTTACTCATAGTTTACTGCTCAGTCTTACATGCAACAGGTTAGACACAGGTCAGTCTTAACATCAGAGACCAATAAGAAAAATGAGAAAGAAGAGAGAGAGAGAGAGAGAGAGAGAGAGAGAGAGAGAGAGAGAGAGAGAGAGAGAGAGAGAGAGAGAGAGAGAGAGAGAGAGAGACAGAACACATGAAATTGATTTGAGATATTCACACACACACACACACACACAAAGAGGTATCGCGGTGTTACTGCCCCTAGCGGTTATCTGAGTTTCACAGAACAAGAGTTGCATACATAATTAGGGTTTTCAACTGTTGACCCAAGTGTTTATCCTTTTTTTTTTCTTCATTAAAAAACAGACTGTGTAGATTTGTTTAGCTTGACATTTTTTGAATTTAATGGATTGGTTCATTTGTTTTTAAAGTCATCCAGCATTTTCTATCATACACCATATGAGATCTGCGGTTGTCAGGCTTAGATAAGAGCATCAGTACTAATAAAATCATTTGCCCATTAGTCACTTAGCATATATATATATATAGCCTAATATTGTTTTGGTCCCCTCTTGCTGCCAAAACAGTTGTGACCTAGGAGCTCATCTGTTAGATTAGACCACACGGACCAGCCTGGCCATTGCAATTTGGCCCTCGTCAAACTCGCTCAAATCCTTACTCTTGCCCATTTTCCTGCTTCTAATACATCAACTTTGAGGACAAAATGTTTACTTGCTGTCTTATATATCCGACACAATAACAGGTGCCATAATGAAGAGATAATCAGTGTTATTCACTCACCGTTCATGTTAAAATGTCATAATGTTATGCCAGATCGGTATATTTTCTTCTACTTCTTCTTTTGGTTGTTTTGAAAATTGGTACCTATTCCCTGAATGTCAGTCAATCACATGGCACCATACCCACAGATATTTGCCTTCTCCTTCACATCTACAGGCAATTTAGCACAACCATTGCTAAAGGTGCATGTTTTTATCCAGTACATAACTTAAGTAAAAGCATGGACCAGATTCTTCTCCAACATATAAAATGAATCCTTCACTTCCTTGTGTCTTCACAAAGAGTTTCCTCTTCACATTACTGTCTCTGGCTTGCTCATTACAGTTCTACAAATACATCCCGATCTCTGTAAATCTGCTTTGTAACAATGTTTACAATGCACATAATATAGAAAAATGTTGAATCGAATTAAAAATGATAGGATGTTTATATTGGTCACGACTCACAATGAAAAACCGAAGTGGGTTCTAAAGCAAGTTCAAAACCACTGCTTTATTACATGTTTTCTATAAATAAAAGAACAAGGCTATAGAGATATACTAGTGTGCTAGTTTGAAACATATTGCTGTATGTCTGACTTTTAGCAACAAAAAAGTAGACTATACATCAATGACCCATCCCTGCATGAAATTGATTTGAGATACACACACACACACACACACACACACACACACACACACATACCACAGCTTGCCAGAGCAACCATTTACACGATTGTGAGATGAAAAAGGAGATGTTTGTTGGTATTATGAATTTCTTAAAAAAAAAAAAAAAAGACAGTTCCTCCCCAAACCCACCCCTGCTCACACACAAACCCACCCCTGCTCTCACACACACACACACACACACACACACACACACACACACACACACACCTGCATCAATTACTGTATCAATGTCTACACCTCTTGTGTGATAGTGGTGAAAAATCGCAAACTGGCAAAGTATATGCAGTTCATAGCATTGTGCACTTGCTACAAGTGTATTTTTTACCAGGCTGCCATACATTAGCCTAGTTCTGTGCATGTGCATGTGGATGTATTATTCTTTCAAAGAACAGTAATTAGTCCTGAGGGACACAGCTGTCCTCCAGCCAGGAAATCCTTTTTTTTTCTTTTTTTATACCATTCATTTTCTCTTTCCCTACTTCTCTCATTCCTCTAACCAGCGCCAGCTTCAGCTTTAGTAAAGAACAGCTTCTCCAACACCTGCTCAACTGAAAACATACACACACACATGCCTTTTTCAGACCGCTCCATGCCAAAACCTGAAGCTAATGCCAATCTTTTCTAAGTGTGGGCCACATCCTCATTCATGACATGCTGACTCTTTAGATCCCCAAACCGCTGCTCTACACTGGTGTCCCAGTATGCCTTTCACACTGACGCTGTGTTGAAATGGCCCAAAAAGACCCAAAACTGCTTCTGCCCTATCAAAACACAGTGCTCTGCTCTTGTTCTAATTGCATTACACACCTACATGTGCTATTCTGTTAGTACGTTTGCGATTTCAACATGAACAGCGACTTGTGCATGATCTCACTTCCACACCCACCTTTACTCACTGGTATTGGTTTCTGCAGGCTTCGCCTTCTTTCCGAAGTGTGTTTCTCTCTTCTTGTGACCCATCTTCTTTTCCTCTCTCTCTGGATCTCAGGATGAGGTTATTTTTGATTGGAGTCCACTATGTACAGCTGGGTATGGTTTCACATCAGTGACCTGGGGGATCCATGAGATTACGAAGCAACACAGGAGCAGTGAGGACAGATTTGGACTGTACTTAATATCTAGAGTCTACTACAATGGCTCACTACCACCAGGGTGCATTTAATCGACTTTCACTGCACACCTCAATAACAATGAACTGTAATGAATGGACATTCTGTGCCACACATATGAGGATGGATTCCCTTGGGAGTCTGGTTCCTTTCAAGGTTTCTACTTCATACCATCTTACAATTATAAGGAACACACATTCTTATAATATTCCTTTATTACCACATTATCTGTTTAAAGCCGCTTTGAGACAATGTCCATTGTTAAATGTGCTATCCAAATGAAAACTAATTGAATCATATGTGCATAGAAGTGTGGCTTTGAAATACAGAGAAACTGACAGAATAGTTCTTCCATCCAAGCGTGTTTTGCTAACCCAGCATTTCAGAGTGGAGCACAGAGGAAACCTCAGAGCCTACAAAGTGAAGTCTGTGGGTTTTTCCTCTATTCGACCCAGTGCTGTTTGTTTTCCTAAGATTTTGCACACTTTTTTCGTTTTGTTTTTTTTTACTTCGCCTTTTTTGGATCCTCATGACTCAGAGATCATCTTTACCGGCCAATAAGCTTTCCCGTTGCTGACCACAGCAATTGGCATGACAGTTCTGTTTCCCGGCCACCGTGCCAGGGTTCTGATGACTTCAGGCGCCGTGGCGACGCACGGTAACCGAGGGGAACGGGGAGTGCAATGGAGATGTGTTTGTGTAGGAGGAAGAGGAACAATATTATTGTAGGCAGACTGTACACTGACTGTGTGGAGAGAAGACGGCTTGACAGAGACAGAGCGAAAGGAGGTGGGAGGAGGATGAGAGAGAGAGAGAGAGAGAGAGAGAGAGAGAGAGAGAGAATTTTTGTGTGGTTAGACAGTTTGTTGCTGACAGCCAGTAATGATGTCATCCAACATGTCATACCTGTGTGTAACTAAATAATCTCTTGACATACATTCTTTCCAAAGATTTATACTTCCTTTTTGGGGGATAGTTCAAAAATGTTGAATTTTAACATAAAAGTTGTATTATTTCTTACCTTCAGAATGAAAGGTAGGACATAATAATGAAACGTAAAACCAGGACGTACCACTTCTTCAACCTTTTGGTTCATTTAAACTTTTTTTTTATCTGGCTCTCTGGGTCTGTCTAAATGTCAAGACATGGTCAAGACTTTTTAAACATTTGCAACCAGAATAAGACAATTCTCCATATATATATATATATATATATATATATATATATATATATATATATATATATATATACAGGGAGTGCAGAATTATTAGGCAAGTTGTATTTTTGAGGATTAATTTTATTTGAGGATTTAATTTGAACAACAACCATGTTCTCAATGAACACAAAAAACTCATTAATATCAAAGCTGAATATTTTTGGAAGTAGTTTTAGTTTTAGCTATTTTAGGGGATATCTGTGTGTGCAGGTGACTATTACTGTGCATAATTATTAGGCAACTTAACAAAAAACAAATTCATACCCATTTCAATTATTTATTTTTACCAGTGAAACCAATATAACATCTCAACATTCACAAATATACATTTCTGACATTCAAAACCAAACAAAACAAATCAGTGACCAATATAGCCACCTTTCTTTGCAAGGACACTCAAAAGCCTGCCATCCATGGATTCTGTCAGTGTTTTGATCTGTTCACCATCAACATTGCGTGCAGCAGCAACCACAGCCTCCCAGACACTGTTCAGAGAGGTGTACTGTTTTCCTCCTTGTAAATCGCACATTTGATGATGGACCACAGGTTCTCAATGGGGTTCAGATCAGGTGAACAAGGAGGCCATATCATTAGATTTTCTTCTTTTATACCCTTTCTTGCCAGCCACGCTGTGGAGTACTTGGACGGTGTGATGGAGCATTGTCCTGCATGAAAATCATGTTTTTCTTGAAGGATGCAGACTTCTTCCTGTACCACTGCTTGAAGAAGGTGTCTTCCAGAAACTGGCAGTAGGACTGGGAGTTCAGCTTGACTCCATCCTCAACCCGAAAAGGCCCCACAAGCTCATCTTTGATGATACCAGCCCAAACCAGTACTCCACCTCCACCTTGCTGGCGCCTGAGTCGGACTGGAGCTCTCTGCCCTTTACCAATCCAGCCACGGGCCCATCCATCTGGCCCATCAAGACTCACTCATTTCATCAGTCCATAAAACCTTAGAAAAATCAGTCTTGAGATATTTCTTGGCCCAGTCTTGACGTTTCAGCTTGTGTGTCTTGTTCAGTGGTGGTCGACTTTCTGCCTTTCTTACCTTGGCCATGTCTCTGAGTATTGCACACCTTGTGCTTTTGGGCACCCAGTGATGTTGCAGCTCTGAAATATGGCCAAACTGGTGGCAAGTGGCATCTTGGCAGCTGCACGCTTGACTTTTCTCAGTTCACGGGCAGTTATTTTGCGCCTTGGTTTTTCCACACGCTTCTTGCGACCCTGTTGACTATTTTGAATGAAACGCTTGATTGTTCGATGATCACGCTTCAGAAGCTTGGCTATTTTAAGACTGCTGCATCCTCTGCAATATATCTCACTATTTTTGACTTTTCTGAGCCTGTCAAGTCCTTCTTTTGACCCATTTTGCCAAAGGAAAGGAAGTTGCCTAATAATTATGCACACCTGATATAGGGTGTTGATGTCATTAGACCACACCCTTCTCATTACAGAGATGCACATCACCTAATATGCTTAATTGGTAGTAGGCTTTCCAGCCTATACAGCTTGGAGTAAGACAACATGCATAACGAGGATGATGTGGTCAAAATACTCATTTGCCTAATAATTCTGCACTCCTGTATATATATATATATATATATATATATATATATATATATATATATATATATATATATATATATATATATATATATATATATATATATATATATATACACACACACACACACACACACACACACACACACACACAAGTGAATACATTATTTACTATTTATAAAACATTTAGTTCCAGTCCATTAATTTGATTGCTTAAGCAGCATTCCAACTGTGCCAATTTTTCCTGTATCTTCACTGGGATATATTACTGTGTGTATTTCTCCGCTTGTCCATGCGCAATTCTAATCCCTACTTTGAAACCTTTACTACAGTAGTGTTAGTGAGCATCAGCAAATGATACTTCTCAAAAATATTACTGTCACCTTAAAAATATGAAAATGTGTTATTTGAATACAAAAAGTGGAGACTTTATATTAGCAAAAGAACCCCTACAAATAAATGTAAGCTAGCTAGTGAGCAAAAAAAAAAAGGGGGGGGTGTTTGTGGTTTTTTTAAGGATCTGTTTTTGGTAATGGCACAAAAACAATTAACCTATTGACCATATTGTGTCCAGTTACTCTATATTTATCTCTTCTTCAATATAGTTTTGTATAGACAAGGAGACAAATCAGTTACAGAGAGAAAACAATGACTGAAACACAATGATTGCTGTCACCAGGACTGCATGATAAAAATATATGTAATATAATATACAGTGGGTAGGGGAAGTATTCAGACCCCCTTAAAATGTTTAACTTTGTTATATTGCAGCCATTTGCTAAAATCATTTAAGTTCATTTTTCTTCCTCATTAATGTACACATAGCACCCTATATTGACAGAAAAACACAGAATTGTTTACATTTTTGCAGATTTATAAAAAAAAAAAGAAAAACTGAAATATCACATGGTCCTAAGTATTCAGACCCTTTGCTTAGTATTTAGTAGAAGCACCCTTTTGATCTAATACAGCCATGAGTCTTTTTGGGAAAGATGCAACAAGTTTTTCACACCTGGATATGGGGATCCTCTGCCATTCCTCCTTGCAGATCCTCTCCAGTTCTGTCAGGTTGGATGGTAAACAGTTGGTGGACAGCCATTTTTAGGTCTCTCCAGAGATGCTCAATTGGGTTTTAATGGCTGGGCCATTTAAGAACAGTCACGGAGTTGTTGTGAAGCCACTTCTTCGTTATTTTAGCTGTGCGCTTAGGGTCATTGTCTTGTCGGCCCAGTCTGAGGTCCAGAGCACTCTGGAGAAGGTTTTCGTCCAGGATATCCCTGTACTTGGCCACATTCATCTTTCCCTTGATTGCAACCAGTCGTCCCTGCGGCTGAAAAACACCCACACAGCATGATGCTGTCACCACCATGCTTCATTGTTGGGACTGTATTGGACAGGTGATTAGCAGTGCCTGGTTTTCTCCACACATACCGCTTAGAATTAAGGCCAAAAAGTTCTATCTTGGTCTCATCAGACCAGAGAATCTTATTTCTCACCATCTTGGAGTCCTTCAGGTGTTTTTTAGCAAACTCCATGTAGGCTTTCATGTGTCTTGCACTGAGGAGAGGCTTCCGTCGGGTCACTCTGCCATAAAGCCTCGACTGGTGGAGGGCTGCAGTGGTGGTTGACTTTCTACAACTTTCTCCCATCTCCCAACTGCATCTCTGGAGCTCAGCCACAGTAATCTTTGGGTTCTTCTTTACCTCTCTCACCAAGGCTCTTCTCCCCCGATAGCTCAGTTTGGCCGGACGGCCAGCTCTGGAAGGGTTCTGGTCGTCCCAAACGTCTTCCATTTAAGGATTATGGAGGCCACTGTGCTCTTAGGAACCTTATGTGCAGCAGAATTTTTTTTGTAACCTTGGCCAGATCTGTGCCTTGCCACAACTCTGTCTCTGAGCTCTTCAGGCAGTTCCTTTGGCCTCATGATTCTCATTTGCTCTGACATGCATTGTGATCTGTGAGGTCTTATATAGACAGGTGTGTGGCTTTCCTAATTAAGTCTAATCAGTATAATCAAACACAGCTGGACTCAAATGAAGGTGTAGAACCATCTCAAGGCTGATCAGAAGAAATGGATAGCAACTAAGTTAAATATATGAGTGTCACAGCAAAGGGTCTGAATACTTAGGACCATGTGATATTTAAGGTTTTCTTTTTTAATAAATCTGCAAAAAAGTCAACAATTCTGTGTTTTTCTGTCAATATTGGGTGCTATGTGTACATTAATGAGGAAAAGAAATGAACTTAAATGATTTTAGCAAATGGCTGCAATATAACAAAGAGTGGAAAAATTTAAGGGGGTCTGAATACTTTCCGTACCCACTGTATATCTTATATAATAGGTCTGAATTCTGCTGCTTTCACATTCCAACACCAGTGAATACTGTTGTTTCATGCTTTGCAATAGTCTATTTTCCATAATACAGTATTGTGCAATTTAAGGATGCAGATCAATTCTGTTTTTTTGTTGTTGTTGAAAGCTTTTATGTTTGCACTTATGAATAAGTAAAGAAGCATTCATAAGCATGAACAAATTTACAGTATCTCACAAAACTGAGTACGCCCTTTATATTTCAGCAACCATTTCAGTATATCTTCTCAAGGGATAATACATAAAAAATTTAATTTGGATATATTTTAGAGTAGTCAGTGTGCATCTGGTGTAACAGTACAGATTTACTGTCCTCTAAAAATCACTCAACATACAGAAATTATTGTCAAAATAACTGGCAACAAAAGTGGGTACACCCTAACTGAACAAGTCAAAACTGTGTCCAAAGTGTCAATATTTTGCATGAGCACCATTGTTATCTAGCACTGTCTTAATCCTCCTGGGCATTGAATTCACCAGAGCTGCACAGGTTGTTGCTGGGATCCTTTTCCACTCTTCTATAATGACATCATGGAGCTGCTGGATGTTACACACATGGCACTTCTCCACCTTCCACTTGAGGATGAGCCATAGGTGCTGAATAGGATTCAGGTCTGGAGACATACTTGGTCACTGCATCACCTTCACCTTCTTTAGCAGGGCAGTTGTCAACTTGGTAATATGTTTGGCGTCGTTATTATGTTGGAAAAATGACGTTTTAGCCCAGTTTCTGAAGGGAGGGCATCGTGTTCTGCTTTAGAATGTCACACATGTTGAAACCCATGTTTCCATCAATGAACCGCAGCTCCCCACTAGCAGCAGCACTCATGCAGCCCTAGAACATGATGCTACCACCACCATGCTTGACTGTAGGCAAGACTATTTTCTTGGTACTCCTCACCAGAGCATCACCACACATGCTGGCTACCATCTGAGCCAGACAAGTTCTCTGTCTCATCAGAAAACAGGACATGGTTCCAGTAATTCATGCTCTTGGACATGTTATCTACTTTTAACTGTTTGCGGGCTTGCTTGAGAGTCAGCTTTAGAAGAGGCTTCCTACTGGGATGAAGGCCATGCAAACTAACTTGTTGCAGCAACTTGGTCTGAGCTCTGACAAGTGGACCTTTCGCTTCTGCAACCTCTGAAGCAATGCTGGCAGCACTTGTAGCACTCTGTTTTTTTTAAACCAGCTTCTGCACTTGACGCAGAGCACGAGGACTCAACTTCTTTGATCGACCCTTGCAAGGCCTGTGCAGAGTGGAACCCGTCTTGGAAAACCTCTGTATGACCCTGGCCTCTGTTACAGTACAGTAGCCAGGGTCGTACAGAGGTTTTCCAAAACAGTTTTCTGTTTTCCTTGGTTTCAGGGTGTTACTGATCTTCTTATAGCGTGGGCCATCTTTGTGGAGAGCAACAATTCTAATTCTCAAATTTCAGAGAGTTTCTTTGCCATGAGGTGACATGTTGAACATCCAGTGGTCAGTATGAGAGAATTGTACTCAAAGTTCCAAATATTAACTGCTCTAATACAAGACACACAAATATGTATGGTCTTGTCAAGCAGACAAAAATATGAACATGGCTTTGTGTGGTTACATGACACACAGCTGTTATCACTTAGGGTGTACTCACTTTTGTTCCTAGCTATTTTGACAATAATGACTGCATATTGAGTTATTTTCAGAGGACAGTAATTTTTACTACTATACAAGCTGCTCATTGAATACTCTAAAATATATCTACTCAACACTCTCAAACTGATGATAAGGGAGGTCAAAAAGAAAAGAATTGCAGGACAACCTGAAAGCAGCAGGAACATCTGCAACTGTTCCTACACCTGTGATCCTCTACTTATAAAAAAGAGACACATGCTTTGCAGAGACACATGCAGGCTCTGGAATTAATTAAGCATGTTTTTGTTATAGAAAGAAGGTTTGCACATACAAGCTTAAGGGCACCATTGCCACTGTGAAGCACAAAGGTGAGAGCATAATGATATGGAACAACTTCAGTACAAACTGTACGGGAACATCATACATCATCGACAGATACATTAAAGGAACAGATTGATTGTATTGGAATTGTATCAGCAGAGAATTTAATCTCATCAGAAGAGGAACGGAATCTGGCATGAAAGTGAACGTTTCAATTAAACGATAACCAAACATTCATCCAAAACAACTCAAGACTGGTTTCGATATAGAAAGGTGACTGTGCTTGCATGTATCAGCCAATTTCCTGTCTTTATTTGAGGAATTTTCACATTTGCCCAAGACATATGGGCCAAAACCGAACCACAATGCTGGCAAACAAGTTAATTACTTCTTACCGACATCTCACAGCTGTAATTGCCGACTTTGGCTTTGTAGTAGTCTAATGTAGGTAGTTTGTGGGGTCTGAAATGTTTTTTTGCATATTGACATATACATAAAATGTACCTATGTATCTACATGCATGTATAATATACACACAATTATACTGGATGTCTTTTAATGCTGTAGCCCCCAGGACCTAAACCTGTTCCAGCATGTCAATGCCCCTGTGCACAAAGCTAAACAAAAGCTACATGAAGATATGCCTTACATGGTTTGCAATGGAAGATCTTGGGTGGCCTGCTATAGAGCTCTATAATCACCCTACATCAGTACCATACTTTACTAACAGCCTTGTGTCTGAATGAGCACAAATCTTTACAAGCACACTTCAAAATCTAGTGCAACATCTTCCCAGAAGAGTGGAAGTTATTTTAACAAAGGGCAAAAGTCTGCTAAATGCAGCAAATGCAAAATAGACTAAATGGTATATTGTGTATAGAAAGTAAAGTGTCTGAAATCTTATTTTCAATTTTTGAATATAGATTATTTTTGTAACGACACAGGGCCTGTATTCAAACAACGTCAAAAAAACGTGTTAATCTCATTTCGTTGAAATCTTCATCATCTCGAATTTGCTTGTAAAATTGTCATGAAATAAATACAATTTTTACCTGTGCTATACACCAAAAAATGTGAAATACCAGCCTCAGAATGCTGGGATTGGATCAATAAGTTTTATTAGCCATGAGGAGCGTCTGTGCACTGATGTGCAGTATCAAGTTTAATAGTGTATTAGTGCGTCTAGCCTGAGGACAGTTTATAAGCCTAATACATAGGTGCAATTTATAGATCTTATTACTAGCTGTAGAAGACATGCAGCTATGAATTGTTTGTAAGCCTCCCTGTACGAGTTAAAAATCAGGTCCTGGAGTACCCTATGCTTTGCATTTTTTTTATTTTTAGCATTTTTCCTGCTTTAATACAACCACCTTCACCTCAAGGTGGGCTGTTAATTAGCTGATTGATTATAATGAGGTGGGAGTTGGCTAAAGCACCACAATAGCGAGGACACAGTACTCTAGCCTCAGGGCTTAGGGGGACCAGTGATTTATGGGTTTCAACAAATGCTATAAAATGTCACATACTGCCTCCTAGTGTTTAAATGAAACAGCTTCTCGTCAGCTTCATTAAAAATGTCACCAGCAAATCACCTCATCATCTTGTTTAACACCTGAAGCTTCAGTAAAAATTTCTTCTGACACTATGGAAAATTGGAAATACGGCCTATTAGGGGGAAAAAAAAGAAGGTGCTCTTTGCATTGAGCCACAGAGAGTTAACCGTAGAAGAGATTAAAATGGGAATGTGTCTGACGTAAGCAACGTGTCAACAGTGTACACTCGGTGTAAACGTTTACTTCATTAACATTCTTAAGCCTCCATGTCAGTAACACAGTGGGCCGACTCTGGCTTTACAAGAACAGAACCGCAGCCAAAATCTCAAGCAGTATTCGGATTTATTATAGATTAATAAAAGAATTGGGAGAGACATGAAAAAGGATGTGTGTGTGTGAGTGTGTGTTTGTGTGTGTGTGTGTGGGGGGGGGGACATTTTAGACAAAAAGATGCTCTTAATGAATTCTGTTTCATTTAGCAGTGCTGTGGTTATGGCTCGAATAACTGTTTAAAAAAATTTACTAAATGAAAAAAAACAGACCTTTAAAAAAATTTTAATTCCAGAGGTACATTCACCGGTCATGTGCTAATCAAATGGAAGTATTATGAAAATGAATAAAAAAATAACTAGCACAGTAGTAAATGATACACATTAACACACACATCAAGATGGCTTGAAGTTTTCAAAATGCTTTCTTTTGCAATGGCAGAAACACATCATTTATTCAGATATTTATTTAGGTAAGAACGTAGTCAAGACCAGTGTGTGGAGGAAAGCTGAATATACACTATATAAAACAATAGTATTGTGACACCTGACTTATCCAACCATATGTGGTTCTTTCCCAATCTGTTATTACAAAGATGGAAGGACACATTGTCATCGGATGTGTTATTATTAAAATTGTTCTTCACTTGAACTAGGAGAGCAAACCTGTTCCAGCATGACGACAAATATGCTTCCCATGGGTTGGCGTGAAAGATCTTGAGTAGCCTGCTACTGCATTGGGATGAATGTGTGTACGCTGACTGCACCCCAGGCGTCCTCTGCTCACCTCACCTACTTCAGTCCATGATTTTAATAACACACTTTTGGCTGAATGAAACATCAAATGGAAACAATGTGGAATGGGATGCTCAAAAAGCACATACGAATCGTACAGTCAGGTGTCCACAAACCTTTGTCCCTATATTATAGTATTTTTTACACATAGAAAACCATGTCAGAAGGTATTAATGTATACAATAAACTTGAGTCCATGCATTACCAAGTGTATAAGCTTACTATCACTTACGGTTTGCACAATTATAACATTGCACACTTGCAAATGCAGCTGTGTTTACTTTTTTAAGACATTACTGAACATTACTGTGCAGTGTAAAGAGCAAAGGACTGGCAGAAGAAATGAGGACAGGGCGAGGACAGAAGACAAGCAGGGCAAGCGAGATGTGAAGACAAGCAGGACCAGTAGAAGGACAGCTGCATATACTGCGCATGCCAAGGGATTCCCAACACATCCCAGACATGTTCAGCCTTCCCCAACAAGACAGTGGAGAAAATGTTTGTGTGAGTGTGGGAAAGTGAGAGTGCAAAAGCGAACACAGGTTGTACTGCTGAATGCTTCCTGAGTACACAATCTATGTTCAGAGGAACGTCAGCAAGACATGTCTCACTACTTAAGAGAATATTAGATGCGCTTTTCTATTCAAGCAACAATCCTACACAGTACATGGACAGTTTAAATGCCATGAAAAACACTATAAACCGCTCACCTCTGACCTAAACAAGGAAGCCAGCAGAGCTTGGCCTTACAAGGTGGCAGAGATGTTGGATTTTTGCTTTCAAAAATGAAAAAAATAAGACACTTGTTTTTGAACAAGCCTCACATTCAGGGAACAATCATCTACTGGAACAGTGTTTAGTCGTTTCAAACGGTCATATCAAGTCTGCACTGGTTTATTATTTTCCTTTAATCATTAAGTCAGTCTGCGTGGCTGACAGCTGGAGACATGCATGATAAGTCTGGCACCCAAACTGGTATTTGTCTCTGTCATGTAAAGGTTGTGTGTGCTGATTTCCACCGGTGCAAACATGCACAATTTGGCAGTATATTCGCCGCTATTTCGGCCTTGACATAATGTTTACGGTGTGATATGCCCCGGGATAATCTCTACTAATTAGAGCAGGTTCACACAATACGGCCTAAATATAAAATCTTACATTATTATTATAAAATTATAGCATTTATCAAAAGCAAAAGGTTTTAAAATGACTTGTCATTACAAGCCTTATGATTTGCTTTCTAATAGATTTGTACATTTAGATGCATTTCTCATGAACACTTTGCAAATTCATATTCTCTTAGACACTGAAAACACACATTAAATTAGGTTTAGAATTCACTATATTATGCAGTTTAATCTCCCAATGTTGTGTACACAGTTTGAGAAGGCTACCAGCTGCGTAATAAAAAAAAAACAAGGCTTTCACCTGCATAAATAGCAAACCAAAATCTCTCTTTAAGCTGGACTGCTTACATAAGCTCACTCCTAAGAAAAAAAAGAGAAAGAAATAAAGATTTTGAAGGTTTTTTCAGTTTCAAAAAGGGAACCTTTTCTTTCTTTATTTTTTTATATACAGTCCCTTCCAGGGTCACATACCAAAGATCTATGAAAGCATCAAGATCTACAATTGCATGTTATTGCAAATATGATGCAGTCTTTTACTTTATTTGTAATAATTTACTAATTAGATTTTAGTCTCTCAAAAGGGAATGTAATGCACAAAGAAAAACAAGGTATCAAGATCTCATTATGGTATATTATTAGCCGAACTGTGTAAAGTGTTTGGGGAAGTGAATACTTCATCAAGTGGTACAGCTAGACATTTGGAGTTAAAGCTCTTGACTAGCCTGCTCTAGAGCTCTGACCTCAACTCTATTGAACACCTTTGAGATGAAATAAAAAAACTCTAAGTGTACCTCAGGCCTCCTTAACCTACATAAGTGTCTGACTTTTCTAATTTCCTTATGGCCGAATGAGCACAAATCTCCACAAGCACACTCTAAAATCTAATTGGAACACCTTCCCAGAAGAGTGGAGGTTATTATAACAGAAAACAGGGACTAAATGTGGAATGTTCAAAAAGCACATACGAATAGTCGGGTGTCCACAATCTTTTGTTCATATTAGTGTATGTACAGCATGTTTGCATTTGTAGTTATTAGATCCTTCATAAATCATTACATTATCTAACAAGCCCAACTGTAAAGCATTAAAGTGAAATCATGAGCGAGAAAGAATTTGTTACAGATGTATGAACAGCATTGGCTCTACTGACTATTATGCAAATGCATAGTTTTAAAAAAGAGATTATTAAAACTATTTCTATGGGGGGTTTTTTTTCCCCCTACACTTTAAATCGCAGCTTTTGTCAGCTTTAACATTTGTTCTTTTAGAGGAAAAATTGCTTATATATGTCAAAGTTTAATCAATATGATACCAGCATTTAATTCAGTTCTATTCATTTTTATTTCTATAGCGCTTTTAACAATGAACATTGTCTCAAAGCAGCTTTACACAGATAATTTGGTGATAAGAATGAATATGTTCTTTACCAGCATACTGAGCACCCATATCCATTTTCTTCACAAACGTCATAATTAAACATATCAAATTCCTTCAGTCTGTGAGTCGTAAAAAACGAAGTAAATAAACCCTGTTTATGAATCATTCTTTACACGATTCTTTTCAATAACACTTCAGTAACACTCTGTTCCTGCCCAAACCCTGATCAGTATTTCCCAATGCAGCAGCAATAAGGACATTATTACACCTCAATTATACACATCGCATCAAAGTACAGTTACAGCAGAGGTCACAGGATTATTGTAACTTAAAGCCTTCATAGAATCATGACAAGAGCTTACAAAATAAGATCAGAATGAGTTTCTTGAAGTCTACTGCAGCATGCAGGTGATTCCAAAACAGAGGGTCCTTATAAGCAGAATCATGCATGAATTTATATACAGTCACTGATTACTTTATTAGGAACAATATACTAATACTGTGGCTCAGTTTGCCCTTAAAGCAGCCTCAGTGCTTTGAGTTATGGGTACCACAAGATTTCACAACATTCCTTTGGGATTCTGGTCCATGCTGATATGAGTACATCACGCAGTTCCTGCCGATTTCTTTACGTGAATCTCCTATCACATCCCTGGGTTGGTGAGCCGGTCTCATTTTTTTTCCGTTTTGGATAATAAAGTCAAAAAGTATACTGTTGTAGCTTACACCGCTCAGGCATAAAATTTAGATATTATAACAGTTGAAGTGAATAACACTGATTATCTCATCATCATGGCAAATGGTAATGGGTTGATATCTTAAGCAGCAAGTGAACATTTTGTCCTCAAAGTTGACGTGTAAGAAGCAGAAAAAATGGGCAAGCGTAAAGATTTGAGCGAGTTTGACGAGGGACAAATTGTGATGCAAGACTTGGTCAAAGCTTCTCCAAAACTCCAGCTTTTGTGGGTTGTTTCCTGGTCTGCAGTGGTCAGTATCTATCAAAAGTGCTCCAAGGAAGGAATAGTGGTGAACCGGCGACAGGGTCATGGGAAGACCCAAGACTCATTGATGAACGTGGGAAGTGAAGGCTGGTTCATGTAACAGACCATGTAGCTCCTGTAGCTCAAATTGTTGAAGTGAATGCTTGATGGATCAGGACTGTTTTGGCAGCAAAAGGGGGACCAACACAATATTAGGCAGGTGGTCATAATTTATGTCTGATCGGTGTCTATAAATATTATCTGTAGCTTACAGATGTGACATTTAAGCTCAAGTCAGTCTTGCTTTTCTCCCCTCAACATTAACAAGGAGTTTTAGTCTACAAAACTACCACTTCCATGCTAATGGTTTATGTGAACATTGCCCAAAGCTGTTATACAATATCTACATGCACTGCACTACATGATTGGCTGATTAGATAACTGTATAAATGAGTAGATGTACCGGGTTTCCTAATAGAAAAGTGCTAGAAAAGTGAGTAAATAATATATGTATAAGCAGAAATGAGAAGAAACAATAAGAAGGAAAAGCTGTTGGGCATAAAGGTGGAGAAAGAAATTCAAAAGCAAACATATGAGTGATTGAAATGTATAAAAAATTAATAATAACAATGCAACACTTCCCAGAAATAAAATTCCCACATTTTATTCAAATTGGAACAACCCATTAAAGCATATGCATGTTTACATTAGTCATGAGAAAAAATTAAGATATGTTTTTCATATATTTTGACAATAAAAGCTCCAAGAAAACCAAATGATGTTTGAAATACAGTACCAATAACTTTACCATACATCAAGTTTTAAGCCTTTTTTTTAATCAAATGTTAATTAAATTATAAAAAAATTAAATAGACCATCAAGCTTCACACCTCTTCTGTTCAAATATTTGATAAACTTATTAATAAGAAAATAAATTCATTAAATGTAATCACTAAAAGCCAATTCACTGTACATATTGTACTGTACAATTAAAACATAAATTGAAATATATAACTACATGCTGTTAACATGTACTTATAGTTACAAATGAATTGTAGAATTGTTTTTTTTTTATAATGGGTTTTGCCTACTACAATTGTTTTTTTGTTTTTTAAGCACAAAAAAAAAAAATCAAAACAGGCCAAATACCCCCTTTTTTTATTTTTTTTTAAATACACCAATATACTTAGTGTATACTAATACACAGAAACACTTTATAATCTTTTAGACTTCTGGGATGGAAAATATTTTAGAATATTATATTACACTCAGTCATACAATTACAATTACCCTTGTTCGGGACAAGCCTAAGCAGCACACAAAAGAAATGAACTTAATTAGCAAATTAACAACACTATATGGACAAAAGTATTGGGACCACTGACTTTTCAAGCCACATGTGGTTCTTCACCAAACTTTTATCACACGACTGGAGCCACACAATTGTATACAATGTCTTTGGGTCTCTTGAACTAGGAGATGTTTCAGCATGACAATGCACTTGTATACAATGTGAGCTCTATGAAGATATGAAATCCATGGGTTGGAGTGGAAGTAGTGTGACCTCAAGATCTAATCTAAACCCGATCTATTCAAATAGCAAATTTTATGTTCAGGTGTTGACAACCTTTTGTGCGTATAGAGCAACTGTTGCATTTTAAATAATTTGAATGCAAACTTTGGATTAGGTGGCTACTCCCTGGTCGGTTTGACCTCGCCTTCTCAGTCAGATGTCCTAAGATCCACCTTCGAAAAAAGCTTATATTGAAACATGAACTTTCAAACCTGCCCATTAAAGCAGGAGCACAGTAATGCACCTTCAGGGCAGAACAATAGCAAAATAACACTCTCTTCCAAATCTGGGTTGTTCACCTAAATAGAGTCTTCTGCCACTTGACAATCTCTTCATCTTTTCCAGTAGTATCACCAAGCCAGCTTATTCCTCTCTAAACCTGCACCTGCAGCCCATTACACAAATATTCCTGAGTCTGAATCACAACCTCAAAACAAGAAGAAAAACAAAAAACAGCTTTAAATAATGATAGTGCAAATGCAAATCGGTATTTCTTGCTCCCTTAGAACGACAGATAATGAGATTTTAACGTGCAATAAATTCACGTGGTGTACGGCCCAAATGCAGATACACAAGCTGTAAAAAAAAAAATACAGATGGTTACTGTGGTGAGGGCTGAACTCTGACCCTTCGTTGGAAGCGTACAGATACGAAGTGAGAAAAGGCACCCTGACTCGGGGGAAAAAGAAAGAAAGAAAAAAACCAGCTCCGTCTGTTTCTCTGATGCAACGCAGAGGCAGTGCTTTCGGGTCAGACACTCTGTTCTCTCTCTATGACATGTTTAGGAGTGGGAGTGATGTATTCGCTGTCGGCTGTGCCCTGTGCAACTATGTTACGCTGACATAACACGGTGTGTGTGTGTGTGTGTGTGTATCTGCGAGCTACCCCTCTCCATGTATGGTGTGAGTGTTTACCCAGTCCTTGAAGCGACTGTACCCAGACTGGCCTCACCATACTGGGTCTGAGCCGAAGCCTAGATACGCCAAACTGCAGTGCAAAGAGCCCACTTCATCTTCTCTCTCCATCTCTCACACTCACACACACTTTTCTCACCCTCTATCCTCTACATTTGCCTAAAGAACTACAGCCAGTTGGATTAGTCTACAGCGAGCATTCGTCCCGAGGTTAACTACCCCACTGATATATGCCAGGTTTCATCAAGGCATGAAAGAAAACACTGCTAATTTAGAAGATTTTTTGACCATGGCCAATAAAGATGAAAAAAATAATAATAAAATAAAATAAAATATACAATCACTGACATTAGCAGGAAAAGTGTATGTTTCCTCACTCAAGGTCACCACAGAGAAATGGCCCAAAAAAAAAAAAAAAAAAAAAAAAAAGAATTACATAGCCAACACTCACTCAAAGAGCTGACCTATAGATCAGTCCATAGTATTTGCATATTGACCTTGATTTCTGTAGTCGCTTTGCAAATTGACTTTGGTTCGTGGACAAAACAGAATAGTGCACTCACGGGCCGTGTGAGCTACATTCAGGAGCGAGTGCCAATTAATTCCACTCAAAAGCGCCCGGTTTCAATCGAATCGAACACGAAACATATGAGTCCGAACACAAGCGGTGGCGGTGGAATGAGGAGGAGCGCGGAGGTGTGCAAAATAAAACGAGCGACTCGAGATAAAATGAGTGCTTCAGCTCACATGAAGTGGCTGATGGTTAGACGGTAAAATGTAAAGGGATTTTTTTTTTTTGTTTAACAAATACATTTCATTTCTCATATTTTTCAAGCATGAAACCAGTGGCTACAGAACTATTGGCTCCTCTGTGCGTTCCTGCTGCATTGCTGGTAACTTGCCATGACAGACTTAGTTTTGCTGCACTTTAGCAGCCTGCTCCTTTTCGGCCTTCTCCTTCGCTTTTTCCTTCTCCACCAGCTTCTCCTCTTTCTGCAGCATCAGCATGATCTCCGCCACTTGTGCGGTGGAGATGTCCACGTCCTCCTTATCGATCAGCTCCACCACCTAAAACCACACACAGATCAGATAATGAGATTCTTATTGAAAACTGTACCATTGCATATTTAAAGTATAATAATTGAGAACACATAATACAGTTTTCTGAAATATAGCTCTCTCTCTCTCTCTCTCTCTCTGAGCAAATGACATGTCTTTAAAGGAAGGTAAAGCTTTCAGCAATGCAGTATAAAAAACAATTTGAAAAGATGCCCTTGGCTGGTTTCACATGTTTCGGAGAAATCACGTTTTTGCCTTCACACTTCCTAGCTGCTATTGGTTCTATGGCAGGGATCGGTGGGAAATGGCATATGAGCGAATTGGGGAATGGAGGGAGAGATGACTTGGTTAGTTCTATGTACCTATTGCATTTGTTATACACACAAAATTTTACCTGCACTAATTTTTATTAATGTGTGATCAATGCAGCGCAACTTTCTGTTTGACAATTTTTTATAAACAATATACATAAATATAAAAGATTGAAATTCTTCTGATATTAGACAACACTTATGTCATCCAGAAGAGCTGGCGAGGTGATGTTTATATTAACATCTCCATATTTGCCATTGATAATTCTTGATTCATAGTCATTTATATTTTTCCCTGCAGAGTTGGCACAAAATTCTTTCTATTTCATTTTTACCATAGAAACAATGAGAAATATTTGGCTCTCTCTTATGCGACTTGAGGCAAAGCAATGCCGAGTGGCTCAACTAACCCAAGGACTAAATACAAACTGTAAATTACACCATTTATGTTTACAAAGTTGTTGCAAGAAACTGTAGCAACAAGTAGCTGACTGAGATGTTCGGGAAACTTTCGCATGGCCAGAAACAAGAGATTCAGTTTCGCAGGTCCTATACGTGTCCTGGCTGATCCACCTAAATTATGGGATTCAGCGGACTCGCAGCGTGTACAGAAACAGCCAGAACCGAGAGAAGTGCGAGTGGAATTCATGAATTTATGGATTCAGTGAGTGCCCACTAGTGGAATTACAAGGCAAAGGCAGGCAGAATCCCTACTGATTTAAGTGACTCCAGGGACTTGTGAGACTCGGATCTATTCACAGAGTGTTACAGAAGGATTTGTTTATGCTCTATGTTGAGTTCGGTTTCACTAATAAAAAACATACATTTGCAAAAAGCCTCCATATTTGTCCATGCCCATGTCAATTACAGTATTAAAAATTTGAAAAAGTATTGATTCAAGGTACATTTAGAACAGATAAAAATGTGCGATTAAGTTGCGAAAAATTAAATTTTTTTAAGTATCTGTTACATCTGTTACTAATTTATTCCTACTGCCACACTCACACTCACCCCTTTCCATTGCATAAACTGTTATTACCTTGATGACGTCGTCGATATCTATCTTGCCATCCTTGTTTTCGTCCAGCGAGTTGGCGATGCTGAGCAGCTTGTGCTCTGGGATGCTCTGGATCTGCCTCATGACAGCAATGAGCTCATTGATGCTAATCAGGTTCTCCCTACAGGAAAGGACCATGTAGCATACAGGAAGCAATTACACACTAACATATTAGTGAATTAAAAAGATGTGGGAGGAGCCAGCTTGGCAATAACATACTCTCATGCAATTACTCTAGAAGAGGTTTACAACCCACTTTGCTTTTAACTTTTAAGTCATTTCTTCTTATAATTCACGGATAATATTTATATTTGGTGTCATTCCCTGCCATATCAGTTGTTTGGTGAATAATTATTTGTGCTTGAGAGAACGATAACATTTAAAAGCTTGGAACGTTTTGAAATGTTATTTTTCACTTTAGCACAGAAAAAAAAACGCAATTACGCTTGTGTGAAAGTTATTGATTTGTTCTGCTACCATCAGCACAGAGAACAATAAAGTGGTGTAATTAAAAAAAAAAAAAAAAAAAAAAAAAAAGAAAAAGGAAATTGTCTTATCTATAATGGCACTGTTTCTCAATAACAGACATGAACTGGAGTTTCATATTTCACTGGCTACATTCAAAGAGAAGATACAGAAATATTTATCCAGGTGTAAACTGCCAATGCGGAATAATGACTTGAATTTCTTTAGTGGATTGCAGCACAATATGAAGCTCATTATGCCACACAGCTACGTTCAGGTATTGAGAAACAGCTGTTATTCATTATCATGACCTAATTTAATCCACAGATTAGCACCAAGTTAGTAAATGACAGGCAAATTAACTTGTTTTTAACCCCCTAATTGTTAAAAGAATAAAAATAAATAAATAAATAAATAAAAAGGATCAATCTTTGCCAATATACCGTTTGAAAGCAACCCAGGAAATGTATGTTAGTGGCTTTGTCAAGCAAAACACCCCAGAGACGGCCAAACATCTTTTCTTACCTTTGCAAGTCATTACATTTCTCAAAGAAAAATCTAAAAAATAAAAAAATAAAATAAAATAAAAAAAACCCACAACAACAAACAAACTTTTTATTAATGGCAGAACCCCTTATGATTGTCTGTGTTGAAGCCGTTCCTCCCACCACAATTTTACTGAGGACCAAATAAACACCACTTGCACATACAAACACACTCCATTCTTCTCTGATTCTTTTAAATAGTTGAAAATAAAGTTTTAGCCTCATGATAATTTATTAAATATCAATCAGTGTTTGTTACTCTGGGTGAACAACAATCTATTAATAGAACGATATTAAATGAGTCTTTTCACATAAACTGAGTTGATTAAGAGTCTTGTGATGAAAATGATAACATTATAGCAATAATAAATCATAGTACTTTTTTGTATCTCTACTTTTACTCAACTACATGCTTTTTGTACTGGTGATTGTCCACTTCATGCATTTTTATTGGGTTTTTTTGTTTTGTTTTGGGATTTTAAAAATAGGCTACTATAAATCATTTCTAGTGTATATAGATTTTCAGTAATAAGTGAATGAATGATACTATTACAATTTATATCTCAGAATATTCAGCAATTATTGTTTGCATCTCTGAACAGATTTAGACCATTCACCACCATTTTAAACTTTGTCTATACATGGCATAAGCCATGTATAATAAATTATACATTCTATTAATTATTCACTTTCAACAAACATTGCCAATATTTAACTCAATTTCTCGTGCTCCCTACAATCTATATGAAACTTTAATGTAGGTTTTTGTTATTTAAAATAATTCAACTACTAAATAAATGATGTCTGAACTTTTTAGAGCAAAAGCAAAAACTGAAAAATAAATAGAAAAGTTCTACAGAAAAACCTGTAAGGCATTATTAAGATATGATATACTTAAAATAAAATTAATATAAATATATTTTGGCAAAAAATAAATAAGACCGCTCATCTCCGATAAGCAAACCCTGTGTAAAGCATGGCGGTGGTAGCATTATGCTGTAGGGCTGCTTCTCTTTGGCTGGGACTTTGGCTTAGAGAAGGAATTACAGACAGCTCAGAATACCAATTTATTCTGGCAAAAACCTTCAGTTAGACTACTAAAAATGAAGAAAATATTCACCTTCCAGCACAATATCATCCTAAAGCACAAATCCGTATTATCAGACGAATGAGTTTGGAATAAAAAAAATAATAACCAGTGTTTACAGAAAGTCCCAGCTAGAGCTAAATCCTATTGAAAAACTGTGGAATGACATGAAAACAGTGAACAGGAGCTTCCTTTTCAATCTGATTAATTTCGAGTATTTTTGCAAGGAATAAAATGTCCAGATCTCTGTGTGTGTGTGTGTGTGTGTGTGTGTGTGTGTGTGTGTGTGTGTGTGTGTGTATTAGGGCTGTCAAGCGGTTAAAATATTTAATAGCGATTAATTGAATGATTGTCATGAGCTGTCACTTAATCACAATTTATTCGCACATTTGTATCTGTTCTTAATGTAGCTTTAACTAATATTTTTCAAGTTTTAAATACTCTAATCAACATGGGCAAGGATGCCATGAATAAAATTTGTGGTGAGTTGAAGGTTTTAATTTCGTCTCTTCTATATTTATTGATTTATATTTTTAATAAAAAATGGTCAAACAGAACTACTAACACACACTAATAACACACACTAATAAAACTCAGGCCAAGTGTTTAGTAATTAAAGTGAGTGCACCGCTCACATTTCAGCAACCATTTTAGTGTCTTCTGAAGGGATGAAACTATAGAAATGAAGCTTGGAAATATTTTAGAGTACCGTAATTTCCGGACTATTAAGCGCACCCAAATATAAGCCACTGAATTTTACAAAGATTTTTATTTTGAACATAAATAAGCTGCACCTGTGTATAAGCTGCAGGTGTCTACACTGAAACTAATAAACTTTACACAGGCTTTAACGAAAGACAGTCTGCTACACGGTGTTTTCCCGCTATTACTGCATGTGTGCAAGGCCGAGGAATATGTCATTATTTTCTGATGCTAAGTTTCTTTGACTAACCCGTAACGCTGTTGCCAAGAAAAATTAAAAAGCACGAGTTTTGGAAACCTGTCTGTGCTTATATGATTTCTGTTGCAACTGGAGTTAGCAAGCTCTCCCTTCACCCAGACTCAACGTGTTACAACGGCTTGTATCTAAACAGTAGCCTACCAAGAAAGTCATTGTTCACTGTCTTCCTCCTTCCTTTCACAACTATTTCTCTCTGTAATTTTTTTTTTTGGCATCGTCGTGCGTTTAAAAATCACCACCGGTGAAGCTTTTCTCCCGATGCCGTGCAGCTCAGAACGCCAGGTCATATAGAGGTTTTTCAAGATGGAAATATATATAAATGCAAAACTTTGATTTCCTCTGTAAAACCCAGTTCCAGCTGAAGAGAAGCAGCTCTACAGAACAATGCTAACACCGCCATGCTTTATAATGGGTTTGCTTTTTGGAGATGGAGGTCTTGTTTTTAGGCCAAAAATGGTTTTTTTTCTATATTTTATTTTAATTATATTATATCTTAATTATCGGTTAAAATTGTTTATCTAAAATCTTAATTGTTTTCCAGTTGGCTTTTGATCTAAAAAGTTCAGACATAATTTATTTATTGGATCATATGAAATATCAAAAACCTACATTGAACTTTTATATAGATTGTAGTGAGCATAAAGAATGTAACTAAATATTGGTATTGTTTGTTAAAAGTGAACAATAAATAGAACGAATTATTTATACATTATTTATATGTATGCATATATGCACTTGTTTTGCTTGTAACACGGCACTCTGTCTGCCAACAAAAAAATTTCTATTTGTTTTTCATTTTAATTTGATTCATCACCTTAAAGGTGGAAAAAGTTATTTTCTATTTTTTTTTTTTATTATAAAAAACTGCATTTTTATCAGATGTGCAATCTTTTTATATACACTCATTTGGGAAAAAAAGTATGAATAATGGTGAAAGATGTGGAACAAAAATAGAAATTATTCAAATATATTATTTCAATGGTAAATATTATATTGAAATTAATTATATAAACCCCTTCATTTATTAAAAATAAATAAATAAATAAATAAATAAATGTAGAAAATTTGGTATACATGTTAGGCCTGTTAGAACTAAAAAAGTGAAAACTATGCATGCATACTCAATCATAATAATGCTTTCTTACCTAACTGGTGGTGTGGTTCCACTGTCCACCTGTCCATCCAACACCAGCTTGTCTTTTTCCAACTCGTTTATGATCTTGTCCATGCGGCTGATCATGCGGTTCACCCCGCGTGACAGATGTTTACTGGCTTTCGACTCTTCCACCTCTTTCTCCTGCCCAGTTTTAGAAAGCTCTTTCTTTATCTCCTCCAGATCCTGACATACAACACATGGGAAAAGTGTAAAGCAGAATACATTCTTTCAGAAATCTAATATATTAAAAACTTTAATTCTTGTTTAGCCAATTATCCATTTTTGTCACAGTACGATTAATCAAGAAGAACAAAGGCTTCACATGCTTCCTGGATGAGTTGTGAAAGCTTAATGTTCTGTTTTTTTAATGGAAAAACATAGAATTGCCTCAGTATGGTCAATTATTCCCCAGTTCCCTTAAGGTATAGACTGAAGAGTAGTCCAAAAGCAAAACACTGACCTCTACTGGGCAACCTGATATATAGCCTCTTTCTCCGAGACTGATTAAAGTGAAAATGCACTGCTGATATTCGCTTTCCATTAATATATTTGACTAATTGCCCAAAATTGCACAGATTTGCTCTTGTGTTTCCAAAAGCACACAATAAGTCCTGGGGAGTTTATTCACAAATGTTTCTTGACAAGAAAATGGGTAAATGAACAGCTTGGACCATCTTTCTCACCTCACTGTATTCCTGCACATCATCTTTCAGCTCCTCCAGCTCCTCCTTCTCTTTTGTCAGGAGCTTTTTCTGCTCTTTGAGTTTGGTGCAGGCGTCACTCAACATGTCAATCTCCTCCTTAGTGATTTCCTCACCCTGCGGATCGAATGTTTACACGAGATTATTCAATATCGTTTCCGGGGCACGTCGACCGACACACACACACACACATACACACAACACAGTGTAAAGTTGCAGAAAGAGGTAGAAAAACACAAACATTCCTCAGTAAATGCACTGCATGCATAAAAGGATGCGATCATACATGAAACAGTTTTTTACGTTTGGCGTGTGGAGTGTGTGTGTGTGTGTGTGTGTGTGACCATCCTTGTTCTATGCTTATTTCATGCCCATTTTCCCAGTACACTGAATATGCAAATGTATGTGTACAGCAGCAGTACATAATTGACAAGAGGACTGGAGCTGTTAAAGGCTTACAGTAATGCAGTAACTGAAACACATTTACAGCAGGACCATACACAGACAGACCATACACAGACAGACACTGAGGAAGGGAAAGCATACAACAAGATCACCAGCTTTTTCTGCTCCTCCTAATTAAGAGCTCCATTTAAGAAGAAATCACAATTATAATAATATTTCCAGCAGATCATTTTTAGTAGTACAGAATCTGAAAGCCTGGTTCGAGCCCCGAGAAGCAGAAGAGTCTGTGTGCTCATGTCTGGATGGTAACAAAACAGAGGTACAGGACCTTTATGCGCAGATACTTTTGCCACAGCTCAAACTGACGGCAGCAAGAAGAAAATAAGCCCACACACACACACACACACACACACACACACACACACACACACACACACACACACACACACACACACACACACACGCTGAAAATATTTCAGGAACTGCATTAAAGCTTAGTAGCACAACAGACTAATAGACATGATAGTATTGTCTACTGAAGCACAGTTCTTGATAGGAATAAACATTTCAGTTGGTTTTTCCAAGTATTGTATTTTATATATATATATATATATATATATATATATATATATATATATATATATATATATATATATATATATATATTTGATGCCTTCAGTGTGAATCTACAATTTTCATAGTCATGAAAATAAAGAAAACTCTTTGAATGAGAAGGTGTCCAAACTTTTGGTCTGTACTATATATATATATATATATATATATATATATATATATATATATATATATATATATAAATATAAAACATATACACACACATACACTATGAACAAATGTATAGGGACAGTAAGTAAGTATTTGACTGTTCCAGCCATATGTTGGAACTCCTCAAACTGTTACCACAAAAATGGAGGCACACAGGATGTCTTTGGATGCGGTAGCATTACATTTCTTGCTTTATTTACACTACGAGACATGACAATGCCCCTGTGCACAAAGTCACCGCCATGAAGATATGGTTTACATGGTTTGGAGTGAAAGATCTACAGTGGCCTGCTATAAAGCTCTGACATCAACTGTATTGAACACCTTTGGGTACTTAAAATACACCCCAGGCCTCCTCACATCACCTACATCAGTACCTGACTATACTCAAACCCTTATTGCTAAATGAGCACAAATGTGAACAAGCACAATCCAAAAACAACCCAGAAAAAGGAGATCCCAGAAAAGTGGAGATCATCATAACAGCAAATGGAGACTAAATGTGGAATGAGATGTTGAAAAAGCACATACAAATCTTATGTTCAGGTGTTCACAAAATTTTGTCGATACAGAGTATGTTAGAGGAGGAGAAAAAAAATAAAAAAAATAAAAGGCATGACGACCGAGTCCAGGTGTGTCTGAGTAAACGATTGGTTATGCTAAGTAATCTTCTAAATGCTAAGTAATGGTCCGAAAGCCTGATATAATACATGAATCGGTCTTTTATGTTAATTGTACCTTAATTCCTTCCAGCACTGGTGCAGTGTCTCGTAATGTTTCCGAGTGAATCGCCACATCTACACTGTGCATGGCGAGATCAGCATCTACCCGAAGCTCTACATCCACATCCTCCTTCTGTAAAAGCATAAACAAACTATTAGTTTTCCAAATCATCTTATTTGTTAATACAAAAACTCAATATGGGAGCCTTTTACTATAATTGCATTGAAACTAGAAAAATAATATATATATATATATATATATATATATATATATATATATATATATATATATATATATATATATATATATATATTATGCATTATGCATATTATGTTTTAGAGCAGCCTTTATTATACAGTGTCCCACAAAACGATCACATTCCTTCACAAAATTGTGGCAAAAGTATCGACAGTGAGAATTTTATAAACATGCAAACAAAATAAATCATGCGGTTGAAAGCATTTGAGCAAATAAAATATACATTACATAATAATACACTAGGGTCAAAATATTATGTTGCATGCGTATAAAATCTACAAGTCCTATTAGCAAAAATCCATACCTATAGTTTATCCGGGTTGCGTTTGTGTCTGGAGTGTCTGAAGTGGCTGAGAAGCTCTGCTGTCATTATACAGTACGAGAGCGGCCTCTAGAGGCGAATCACTGATGATAGGTGCTGTTTAATTGAAGTGTTTTTTTTTTTTTTTTATTCATTTTGAATGTAACTGTTTAAATTTATATGAAGTGTAACTTTTTGTTTCAGTTGGAAAGCATGGACTTATTTTTCACAATATTTATTAATATAATTAATGTATTTATATTTTTTTAATTTAGAACTTTTTTTTATGATTTAGTACTTTTTTTAATTGTTTATTTTGGTAATAAATTTTGTTAAAATTTTATGAAAATGTTTTTTTTATCTATCCAGTTTCCTTTTTAAGAACTGTCTAGCTATCGGGCTCAGTTAAATTCACTATCACTCTGTTCTTTCTACCCACAACATATAGATATTTGTTCATGCTGCAAAAATCAGGTAATGTGCAATAAATCCATAATTAGTTTAAAAGAAAAACTGGCAAAATGAAGGCCTTAACAATAAGCTTCCACATATGTAATGTGGTGGGACATTAACTATAAATATACTAAACCACCACAAAGCACTGCACATTCTTGCAAATTCTTTTGGTTTCAATGTTGTTTGTTGTGGTAAGCAAGGACTACAGTTTTTTTTATCGGTCATGCACACAGTCAGCATGATGGGCGACAAGAAAATAAGAGAACTGCAACAGGAAAGCACCTGATACCAGCTGCAAAATAGGCAAGTGGATCACTGATGCCTTGTGGCTGTTTTGTGGCTTGTGGTTCAGGGCCTCTTGAGAACACTGCTGATGTCATGAATTCTGCTCTGTAACAGGATATTTCTCTTTAAAACCTGGCTGCTCCTGACAGGAGGTCCAGATTCGGCAACACACAGGATTTTCAACAAGATGTTGAGCCGATAAAACAGAAGATCAATGCTAAATCAACTTGTGGTCTAAACTGGAATAGGACTTTAAAATGCACAAATCTACAAATATTTTGAAAAAGGGGCCTAAAATGTTTTACTTTGGGGCATCAACCAAAATCCCTCCAACCCAGATGAGATTATATATTATATAATTATAATTAAAGTGCAGGGTTTGAGTTAGGTTCCATGAGATTCTTCATGACTGCTACAGCCTCTTTACAACAAAAAGAAATTAAATAATGATACATTGATTGGATGCATTGGTTTAAAAAGTGTGCATCAGATACAAGTTGGCATCTGTATCAAGATGCACAGTTTTAAACACATTTGATTTATTTATATATAACTATTGGATTTGCTGTACTTTTATTATTGAAGAGAAACCAATATTTGATATGTAGATTTATTTCTCTTCGCTAACTGACCACTGCTGCTACGTGAATATTACGTATATCAACACTACCGAGGCGTGTCCTGAGAGTCACATAGAATACAGATTAACATGGCAGAGGTAGAGCTGCATCTTCCTGGACACAGAACAGGAAAATAACCTCTGGTTTTATTTAATCTTTTTCTTCCTTTTTGCACTACAAAGGACTGATTGTAAGCAGGGCATGTGTTAGACGTCATAGTTATATGATTTGATGTCTGTGCAAACCAAAAAAATAAAATAAATGAACTATTTGTACAATATTGAACTGCATGGCATCATCATTTTTCTATTGCATCGTATTGTGTTGAATCACATTGAAATCGGATTAAACTGCATCGTAATGGGGGAAAATCGTATCGCATTGGTATCTGTTTCATATGCATCTTTAATGTATCGTATCGTTGGCTATGCATCAACTTCATTTATGGAGATGCACATTCCCACTATAAATAAACACATCCGGCTCTATCCACTTATTCAAACATCTTGATACTAAGATGTAAAGATCTTAGATTAAAAATCTTTGCAAATGACAATTTAAGGGGACGAAACAGATCAAGTGATCAACTACGTGATCCACTACAGGAGAGGTTCACGCAGCTCCACATGCTCCAACCTGTTCTTTGGCTTTCTCTGCGTTTTCGGCTTGCCGTTCCAGTTCCCGCTCTCTGTTCTCCTGGCGAATAGCTGCCTCTTCCTGCAGCATGGTCTCCAGTTTTGTCTTATTGTCCACCTTAGAGAAGTCAAGCTCTGCCACTTTCACCTGCGCCTCTTTAGCCTGCGAAGATACACAGATACACGTCCGACGTTAACGTAACAGTGACAGTCGTTTTTTTGCTCAAGTCTTAGACCAAAAATGTGAGGCAGTGATTCATGAGTCATATACGCACCACTATTTCAGGCAAGGTCTGCAGGGTGGTTTTAAGCTGGTCTGCAGGTGATAGAGTGTCAGGAAGGAACATCGCCCTCGAAAGCAGGAGGAGGGAAGTTGGTATTTGCTGGTTCAAATGCAGCTCCAGCCACTGCCACACAAACACAAAATCTCAATTGTATTGCTACTTTTGGCTATGCTAGACAGAGCACTACAAATCTGACAGTTAAATCATAACAGTACTGGAACAAACCAGAGTGTGGGCTACCTGCTTGAGTTGTTCTCTAAGCCTCTCCTGTGTCACTCCCAGAGCTCTCATGCCTCGAACCCTGCATGCAGCTTGCAGCTCATTTGCATTGAGGCTCTCAACTCCTTCCTCTGCGATCAGCTGTCAACACAAGATCACACACGTACAGAGACAATGTGTAAGCCAGACTGTGATCAGTTGGGAATAAAGAAAATTTGTAGGAATAGACCAGGCACCTTGTCATCAGCGCGGATGGAGCGGAGCTTCATGATGAGCTGGAAGCGGAGGAAGTTGTTGGTGCCGATGGGCTGCAGCTCCAGGAGCTTGCAGAGAGCGACAAGCTGCGGCCGCGTCAGGTTGTCTAGGGTCAGCTCATCCTCGAACAGTTTGGAGAATCGTATGATCTCCTCATTGCTAGGCCTTTCACCCGAGTCCCGGATCTGATGTGAGAGGCAAAAAGAAAAAAGAAAAAAAAAGTTGGCCAAATTTTACTAAAGACCTGGGAATAGTGTGGGTAAAACAGCATGACCACGTGGAGGCAATGTAGCACTGTTTGAGAACGAAGCTGAACAGTGACTAGATTATAAGTGGCACAAACATTGGTGCCATCTGTCAATGCATAAAGGTCAAAATTTATAATAATATTCAGCAGAGATTAGCAGAATTCAGAATGATCTGTGTGGTAGTACTAATTATAGCAGTGGTCCCCAAACTATGGCCCCCACATTTGGAAAGCCCTCCGAACAATGCCAGAGACATAATTTGAACATTTAATTTTAAATATGTTTTACTCATATCATATCTGTATTTGAGAATAAAGGTTGGCTTTCAAACTAAAATTACCCTTAGTTATCATTAGAGGTGAAGGTACTGATAGTTGAACGCAGGATCGGCTATCAGCAAAATTCCATACCAATAGTTTTTCCGGTGTCATTACGAGAGCGGCCTCTAGAGGCAAATCACTGACACCACGTGCGGTTTGTGCAACTGCGGAGCTGCATGGAGAGCATTAGTCAGAATGTACGCGTCGAACCTGCACATCACCAGGGCCTGACACAGCTTATTACATATATTAATAATAAACTCATGTACATTTATGGCATATATAATTGTTTACAGTAATATGCACCAATACCCAAGTACATTTCTAATTGGATTAATGAGTGTCAGAGTATTAAAGTAATCAATATTAATGATAATTTTTTTTTTTTTTTTTGTCGTTCCTTTTTATTTACAAGTGAATAAAAACTTAACTGGTCAATAATGCAGCAAGCCACCAATCAGGGTGGAGCGCACGCCCTGTTTTGAACTTGTTTTGATTGGCGCTTGGTGGTACCTACTTATCACCAACATGCAGTTCAGCATCAGTTCAACGGCAAACAGAACATTTTGAGAGTCATAAATGACCTTATTTGTGTAATTTATTTGAAGTAGATTTTTTTCAAAGGTTTTTTGGGCTCATGATAATTTTAATAGATATCAATCCGTGTTTGACTCGTTAATATCATTCTGTTAAGGACACAATTTGGCCAAATATTAGTATTATTACATTTCAAAAAATGCCTTACTAACTTCCACTAGATCACTAGCTAGCTCACATCAGTTTGTACTCTGCAATTAAAATCACTTCTTAAGAAAAACTGCTGACAAGAACAAGAGTTCATATTTGAAGTTATATTCCTGAAAATATCATTTGCGATAATGGCATGAATAATAATGAGGACTGTGATATACACCGTGAAATGGCTCGTTAATTAAAACCAGAACCAACTGCGACACAAGCATTGTTAATCAGAGTAATTGGTATTTTCAGCATTGTGATTGGGATTTACTACAGAGAGATTAGCCCGGTAGCATTACCTTCTGGAAGAAGGTGGAAAACTCCTCGGTCACGTTGCCTTTGTCTGCTTTGTTTCTCAGTGCAATCTCCTCCACCGTGTCCTGCAAGAACTTCGCCATCTCCAGCTTCACTCTCAGCTCCATCTTCAATCGTTCTTCCTGCCGTATATTAAAATGGAGTTTCTAGATTTTCCACATACTTAAGTATCTGCAATGACTATTTACATTCCCATAAAGTACAACACAAACACAGCCATAACACACACCCCTTATCCGGATCATACAACAAAAATACAACGTGATCACATTCTCTTGCATTGGGTATTGCTGAACAGGAAGAGTAGAAAGTGAACGAGCGCTGCACCTTCTTGGACTTGGTCTCGAATGTGGATGGCAACATGTTGGGGAAAAGCTTCAGAGCAACGGGAAGCAGGAACTCCATAAAGGGAACAATGATAAAAACCAGAAAAGGCAGCAGCCGAAATAAGTCTGCACACGTCCTTAGAAACTGAAAGAAAGAAAAAAGACAAATATGTAATTACATACCAACAGCATAAAGGCCTTAAGATCACATACAGATAATAAATGTTTTAAGTATAACCTGAAATTATATTATATTATATTATATTATATTGGATGGATAAATGGATGGATGGATGGATGGATGGATGGATGGATGGATGGATGGCGCCCCAGAAACCACTGCACTGACCGGCTGAAGGGCGAACAAGACAGGCACCAGTGACTCAAACCCAGCCGTAAGCAAAATGCCATCGAATCGAAAGTTCAACGCGTGCCCCCACTGTCTGAATTCTGAATCTGCGATTTCTCTCATTATCGTAAATGACGTTATAACAGGACATCAGTAGATTTTACTCCGAGTACATTTCAAATGAGTTACTTTTTACTTTTATTAAGTAGATTTGTAGGCTGGTAACTTTACTTGTACTTAAGGAAGTAACATTACTTTCATTTGAGTAAAATATTTTATTACTCTTTCCACCTCTGCCTATAGATGCCCAAAATCTTAATCCTCCAAACACAGAATCCCCCATCCCCCGTCGACCGTCATTGTCATTTTTGGTCATCTTCAGTTTGTTAACTCCTTTTACAACCAAAAAAACCCAAAAAAACAACGCTTAATTAGCGCAGACCAGTTGTCATAGCCAGAACGAAACCTGAAAATTTCCATCACTGCATAAAAACACAGATGTGTGCTCCAAAGACGTTGATAAAGTTTGAGTTCCTCTCCCCTCTCTCCACCTGCATGTCTATAGTCCTATAGGAACAAAGACAAAGGGGATGAAAAGAAGCTTTGTGCTATCCTCTATTGACATGTATATCACCTCTGCCAGAGAGGGGTAAAACGAAAGAAAAAAAAGGAACGAGGGGAAGAAAAGAGGCATTGGTTCTGGTGGCTTTAAAAAGAAAGGGAGGGGGAAAAAAAGGAATAAGAAATGACATCAAAAGCTTCTGGGCTGAATGTGATTAAGCATTAAAGACACACGAAGGAGGAATAGTGGTTTGAAGCTTGAGTAGACGCTAACTCAAGCCAAAGAGATGTGTTTTTTAATACAAGAGGCCCACATGGATTGTACGAGGACTAATTGTACGAGTGTGTTATAACAGGTCATTCAATTACCACCCAGTGCTCATTTAAATTCCTTTGAATCCACTTTAACAGTTTGGGTGAAGACAAGCAACAAACGGCTCACAATAGGCAAACTTTTCCTGCATGCGCCCCAAGATCTGGATGACCAGAGTTCGCCGTTATAAACGAACCTGTGTTAATCAACATGCACAGAGCAGTGGTGGACAAAGTACACAAAGCATGTACTTGAGTAAAAGTAGAGATACAGTAGGTAATATATTACTCCAGTAAAAGTAAACTTTCACTTGAGTAAAAGTACAAAACTATTTGCCTTCAAATTTACTTAAGTATCCAAAGTACTATGATTTATTATAACTATAATGTTCCTATTAGCATTTGTCATAAGACTATATTAATCAACTCAGTTTATGTGAAAAGACTCTGTTACTCTCAGCACAACAATCTATTAATAGAATGATATTAATGAGTCAAACACTGATTAATATTTATTAAAATTATCATAAAGCCAAAACCTTCTTTTCAACTACTTGCAAATTAGTCCAAGTGTTGAGGCGAGTTCGAGTCAGGAGTTTCCTCAATCATTTATTTCTCTCAAAATCTTCTGCTTACTGTTAAACTGACACTGATCTGTATGTTGGTGATAAGTAGATGCCAGCGAGCGCCAATTAAAACAAGTTCGAAACAGATTTTGTGCTCTACCCTGTTTGGAGGATTGTTGCTGGTTTGACCAGTAAAGTTTGAATCTGCTCATGAAGAAAAAGGAACGACTGATTTTGCATAATGTAGTTGAGGAAAAAAAGTTTAAGAAATCTGACTTTGAAATGTAGTGAAGTTACAGTGAAAGTCTCCATTAATGTAAATACTCCAGTAAAGTACAGATGTGTGAAAAAAATAAAAGTACAGTAACAAATTACATTTACCTACTTACTGTCCACCACTGGCACAAAGGGTTTTTTTTCTTAATCAGGATAAAATATTGCCTCTAATTGATGGAATCAAATTCATGGATTGTTAGGAACACTTCTAGTAATTTAAAATCCAAAAAAACCCAAAAACAAACACTATATGAACAAAAGCACTGGGACATCTGACTTCCAGCCATATAATATTCTTCACCAAACAGTTACCACCAAGTTGGAGGCATACAATTGTATAGGAGGTCTTCCCAAACCTGTTCAAGCATGAAAATGCCCCTGTGCACAATACGAGCTCCATGAAGATTGAAGTAGAAGATCTTGAGTGGCCTGCTATAGAGCTCTGACCTCAACCCTACTGAACACCTTTGAGAATAATTGAACATTTCCCACACCCCAGGCCTCCTCATCTCACCTACATCAGTACCTGAGTTTACCAACACCCTTTTAGCTGAATGAGCACAAATCTCCACAAGCACACTCCAAACTTTACCAAGCTTCCCAGAAGAAGTGAAGTTTTTATAACAGCAAATGAGGACATGTGAAATGGAATGTTCCAAAAGTGAATCTTGGTGTCCACAAACTTTTGTCTAGGGTTCACCGGTGGCAGGCGGTCAGGGTCAGCAAAGCCTTCTCTGCATGGCTGCACTGCTTCCAGTATGTTTATGTGGATGTATTTTTTGTCCAATCAGATTTCAGCCTCTATTTGCTGCCATGTAATCTGCCCAGGGCCTTCAAAGTCTGTACTGCTGGCCTTTTTACCATAGTCTCCTCAAGAAATAGCTCATTTTCTTTAACCAATCAGATTTCAAATATGCCTCACGGGGCTGATAGTGTCAGCATTTTTCCCGTCCTCTGATTGGTTGGTCAGAGGAAAACTGTTACAGCCAAGTACGACTAGCAAAACACGTCTGTAGCTCTGCACACATCAATACATCTGAGTTATACTTTTTTTACGCCTATGGAGGAAGAAAATTTATTTGGTTTCGGACATACTTAAAAATACATTTTGAAGAAAAGCTAGACATCGTGAGGAGAGGTCGGCCAACCCCGAAGCTAGCTAGCTTGTCTCAACCCAGGAAAGGGTTTGTTCGCCACATTAAGACCAGTGAATTTGAGCGGTACCACTGGTTTACAGACTCTGAGGAGCGGAGCAGATTATGAGTCTGTATCTCTGGTAAGTAGGTGGTATTTTATTACAATTTTTATGTTTTTGTCATGTTATTAGACAAATATTGATTCTGAACTGCTCCAGATGATGTACGTGTTGCAATTGTAGTGTAGAGGTTTGGAGCTTGCTTTAGTATAATGGTATTTACCTTCCATATGTGAAATGCCTCTCTCTTTGATGCCACACGTTATTATATTGCGTTTTTGTATTGTATTAATAGATTGGTGGTATATACAGGTGGGTTAAGTCACGTAAGTCCCCACTGAAGGCCCAGGTACCAAATGCACGGGCCACCAAAATCTAGTGGAACATCTTCCCAGAAGACTGGAGGTTGTTCTAACAGTAAATTATAAGTGTGGACTTTGTGGATAATCTATTTAGTTTAACTTGTTGAACTTGGCCAAAAGTTTTTTCGATAATTTATGATGTGGCAATGTATGAAAAGTGCTCTGAGTTTATAGTACAGTGTTGTTTTTTGTTATATAAAGGAAAAAAGCCTGGCTTAAGCCAATATCTCAACAGCAGTGAGGCAGTGAGTTCTATGGCTAGAAACACTTTTTTTGGTGAAAGAGGTCAGAACAGAATGGTGTGTGTGAACAGAAAAGTGCCTCAGACTCCAAAACAGTTTGATCCTCAAATCAGATAAGCTACTTCAGCTGAGGACCCCATTAAAAAAATCCACTTCTGTCAGTCAGTTAAGTGCAAGATTTCCAGCCGACAATTGGATAAACATTTTCTGGTTTTTAATGAATCTCAATTTGAACCATGACCTGCAGATAGGGTCAAAATTTAACCAGTGAGTAAGTTTGTCGAAATGAAGAGTGTATTCTTAACCACTTCAGGATGATTTAGGATTAAAATATACAGAAAGCACTAAAGTGAAATGTTTTTGAGGGCACTCGACAGCACTGTTCGTGAGCAAACATGAGACTCTTCGAGCATGCGTTTTGCCGCGAGACTGAAGCGCTCATGAGTTTCATCGCAAGATTCAGTGTCGAGCTCTGAGAATGCAACCAGTGCTGAGGTATTACTGGAAATGTTTACTTCAGATGAGTTAACGGCAGGCCTTTTTTACACCAGATATATCCATTAGAAATGTCCATATATCCGGCAGAATGCGGCATGATGAAAAACACCACCAATGTGATAGAAAGATTCCCAATCAGGCGATGCTTTAGACTGTAATGATGGAATCAGAACAACAAAAGGGCAGTGTGTCTATTTCGATCTGAATTTAGAGGAGACGTTCTGGGAACGCACCAGAACAGACAGTAACTGAGTCATGTGTCTGTCTGAGAGGCTGAGACAGACATTAGCACAATGCTAGTAGGATTATATTTCAGGGCATCTGCCAGAACGATGGTGGTAGAGAGAAAAAAAAACAAAAAAAAAAACACCTCATTGGAATCCATTGCAGAAAACAGCTAATTTTAGATTTTATCTAATGCAGTGTTATTTACCACATACTGTACTGGTATCAAAGGCAGAAAGGAAAACTCTGTTAAGGGTGAACGTAATGCTAATTTCAAGCATGACTTCTGTTACAGCATGGCCTTAGCTGACCTCTGTTTCACCTCTGTCTGAAGGGCGGCAGCTCCCCAAGGGATATCACATTACCACAACAGAAACTCTCACACACACACATCCGCCTAGTACAGCATGATACAACAGCTTTTCGGACTGATCAATGTTTAGACCACAAAAAAAGGTGCCAAAAATAAAACAATAGACAGAATGGTGATGATTTCAGATCAGTAGAAGTAAAAATAAAATAAAATAAATGTCCTTCACAAGTTATTTTTACTTTCCAACTACAGATCCAAATAACACATGATATACTGAACAAAATTATAAACCCAACACTTTTGTTTTTGCCATTTCATGAGCTGAACTCGAAGATCTAAGACTTTTTAAAATGTATACAAAAGACCTATTTCTCTCAAATAGTGTTCACTGTGTTACTGAGCACTTCTCCTTTGCCGAGATAATCATCCACCTCACAGGTGTGGCAGATCAAGATGCTGATTAGACAGCATGATTATTGCACAGATGCACAATAAAAGACCTCGAGTAACTCAAATATTTTTTTTATTTTTGAAATGTTTTGGTATTTTTATGTATGATTTTCCTTATTTATATATTTGTATTTTTATGTAATATGGCTAATTAAACAAAGTCCTGTTTGGACCCATCTTGTTTTCTCTTGTATATTTAGTACTGCTCCTCAATAAAGAAAAAGTACTTTGTGTCCTATCACTCAATTACCTCGAATAATTGAGGGAGAGAGAGAGAGAGAGAGAGAGAGAGAGAGAGAGAGAGAGAGAAAGAAAGAAAATAATGCATTATTGAGAAATAATGCAATCACAACAATTAAATTTAGTTAACTTATTTAAGATGGAGAAGAGTTCTATATAAAGTATAAAAAGCCAGTTAAAATGAAATTTCTGATTTCATCCTTAATGAAAGCATTTTAAATAGAGGTCGACCGATTGATCTTCCAGCCGATTTTTGCCATTTTTTTATTTATCGCCATCGGCCGATTGTGTTGCATATTAGGCAGGCGCATCTGAAACACCAAACTGCGTGTGAACTTTCTGTGCAGATAATTTTCCCCATACTAAAAGGTGGCAGTAGTCGGTATTCAGCATACAAACAAGTTTTAGAAAATGTTTTAGCTGAATATTCTGGCCTCTAGCTTTACTTCAATTTCATGAAATATTATGACATTAACAGTTAAGTATGTGGACCCATGACCACTGCACCAAAATGTGGTTCTTTCACAAAGATGGAGGCACACAATTGTAAAGGATGTCATTGTTTGCTGTGGTGTTTTTTCATTCACTGGGCACTGGGAGACCCAAACCAGTTTAAGTATGACACTGTCCCTGTTCAAATTGTCCTGCACAGAGCCCTGACTTCAAGCCCACCGAACACCTTTGGAAAAACCTGTTCCTGTCCTAACTAATGCTCTTGTTCCTGTAAGGGCATTAAAAAAACCCACAGCTACACTCCAAACAAAAGAGCAGAGGTTATTATAAGAGTAAAGGAGGTGCTAAATATGGAATGGGATTAGTCAGGTGTCCACATAATTTTGCCCGTAGGGTGTATTTGCTGGTAGGAAGGATGCAACATGGAGAATGTCAATGTCTACCCAATGCAAGCTCCCACACGGCTCAGTAATTCACTCTCTACAATTTGCCCTTTACAACCATTCTCTTCCCAACCCTCCCAACCACCCCCAAGTCATGTTTTATAAATGGCAACTAATCACTCATAAAACTTCATCCCAGCATGGCTGAACTGTAACACAATCCTGAACGATCAACCCAAAATCATGTCCTTGTCATCCCCCTTGGAGAACTGAAATGAGTCAACTTGTTTATTTCTCATTCGCAACATCTTTCCACTCTACCAAAGCAACACCGGTGCCATCTCTTAGATGGACTTCTGCAAGTTACCCCTGCGTGCAGGATCAGGTTTAAAACGCCCTGCATCTTCCCACAGTTACTTAGAAACCTTGTTTTGGTATCATGTAACAAGAAGGGGATAAATTGGCCTGCCATTCGTGAAAGACTTAAGGAAGGACTCAGGGTTGCTTTCGGTACTGGAACACAGGTGGTGAAATAAATTATTATTCTGGTCACATGAACAGATGCTGACTGTCATTATACAAAGACTAAAGCATTAGTCTTAGTCAGTAAAAACATAAGCTATGTTGAAACACTGCAGCAACTAGAGACCATTAACGGTCACTGAAATACGAATATGAAAATAACAAATATGGATCGACTTTATGGAGTGACTGTCAATGGCTGAAAGACAGTATTACACAGTACTTTACTGACTAAAGACAGAAAAGCACACACGATCCAACTACCAATAGGAGTAAAGACAGTACAGCACACACAATCCAACTACCAACAGGAGTCAAGACAGAAAAGCACAAATGCTTAATTGTGATTAATCTTCTGATTAGTAAAAGTTAGTTTTGTCAGCTACTGATAACAATAAAACCACCTACTGCAATAAAATAAAAATTTTCCTTCAAACTGGGGCTGCTGCTATTGTTTATTTTAGTAATAGAGTATTCTACCAATTATTCCATCGATTAATCAAGAAATTGGATAAGAAATACCGTATTTTTCAGACTATAAGCCGCTACTTTTTTCCCATGTTTTCAACCCCGCGGATTAAACAATAAAGCAGCTAATTTATGGATTTTTCCTGGGTTTTTCCCGGTTTCACAAACTTCAAGCCAAAAAACTGACCACTAACTAACTATACCAGAGAATATAAGTCTCTTAAAATGAACAAGTAATTAGTTTCCCTTTTAGCAAAACATACATTTTATTGCTGAAATTGCATAGAGGACTATTTGTATTAACCAAACCCATTTAATGTATGTAATTGCCACATTACACCAAAATGCAAATACTAATAAATAAATAAGAAAATCATAAATAAATATGTTTTCTTTTGAAATGATCCCAAACTTTGGAAACTTTCTGCTGTTTTCTTTGGCCTGGATCATCATCTCGCCCTTCGCTGTTTTCTCCCCGTTCCTCCACTTTTCATTCTGCAGCGTCTTCTGTGTATTATGAAAGCCCGTTTTCACCGCATAAAATAAAAAGTCGGAATTGCGAAAAATAAAGTCGGAATTCCGAGAAAAAAAAGTCGGAGTTAAGCAAACTTTTTTTTTTTTTTGTGAAAACGGGCTTCCATAGTGTTTACCTGATGAGTGCTCCAGAGTTTAGTGGGTGGTGCATCAGTAATAATGGTCCGTGGGAAAACAGTGCTCCGTGTGTAGTTAAATGGACTAAACAAAGCATCAATTCCTGAAGTAACTAGAATACAAAAATGCATCGAGGCAAACAATTCTAATTCTCAAATCCTCAGAGAGTCGTTGCCATGAGGTGCCATGTTGAACATCCAGTGATCAGTATGAGAGAATTGAACTGAAAATCACCAACTTTTAACTGCTCTACTACAAGATACACACATTTTTATGGTTCTGTCAAGCAGACAAAAACATGACATGATGAATAGGACATGTGGCTTTGCGTAGTTAAACAAAATACAGCTGTTATCACTTAGGGTGTAGTCACTTTTGTTGCCAGATATTTTGACAATAATGGCTGTATGTTATTTTCAGAGGACAGTAAATCTGTACTGCTAAACAATCTGCACATTGACTACTCTAAAATATATCCAAGTTTTATTTCTATAGTATCGTCCCCTCAGACGATACATTAAAATGGCTGCTGAAATGAGAGGGGTGCACTCACTTTTGTGAGATACTGTACATGTAATAATATAGTCAGTTGTGCAAGTAGGTGTGTGTTTGTACCTGTCTCCTCTCTCTTCGTGACAGCGCATGTCCATTCAATACTCTCCACAGCATGCGTCCAGTGATGGCCGTATCGTTCCACAGAAGTCGGAACCCATGGTAGTAGTGCTTCACCTCGTCAATGACGCGTTGCCCCAGCGTTCGCCGCACTGGCTCAGCGTCCACAGCAGGGCTGTAGATGGGTCCTCCCTCCTCTAGCTTTTTATTGCGGTCTTTTAATGAACGCAGCGAGCGTTCCACTTTGGAGTCGTCACGGAGACAGCTTGAGGTGTGAAGCCACCGTACTGGCGCGGCCCACTGCGCAACGGTCCAATGAGAGGCGGAGTGGGCGTGGCCTAGTGCACCCGAGTTGGGTAAAAGGACGGCACAGTAACGACGAGATGGACTGGTCAGTGAGCACTGACGCACATATGAATGGTCAGGATACAGACCGAGAGATAACGTCGGAGCTGCCGAACTGCCTCTGAGAACCGCGGGGCTGTTACAGAGAGACACAGAAATCAGACAAAGTTCACCAAATCCATTTGAGAGTTTCACAGAGAAATAAACTGTGCTTCAGTGTACAGTAAATTAGAATTAACATTTGCATGCCATTCAAACTTCGTGTACCTGTTTGGAGCCAGGCGTAGAGCAGTACAACTCAAACAGGCTACTTCTTTCAGCTTTCCTAGAAAAACAAAAATTGAATTGAATGAAATTTATATAGACTCTATAAAGCTCTAACAAAAAACTTACTGAAATCTATTAATTGTGCGATCTCTGGTTTTGGGTCAGTGACGCATGCATCTAAACCAAATGCATTAAGCAGCAAAAGACAAACATTGAAAGAGACATCTGCATGGAAAATCATGGACTTGTGTATCTATACAGCATGAAACTGATCAGATGACCACTGAGAAATATGGAAATATGGTGAGTAGCACCTGTAAAATAGCTAAAATCACCTATAGCTGAATAGCTGAAAACCCTATGAAATTTTTTTTATATTTATCTAGTGCTGTCTCTTAAAATGTCAAACATTTTGTAAAAATCTTTAAACAACCATTTTTACGACATGCTTCAAAACGACATTCTTGTTCATTTATACCGTCACATATGCAGAAGAATCCAAACAAACCTCTAAGACTCGAAGACCTTTTGTGCAATACGGAACATTCACGCACCGACTCACCCCAGGCAGAACATCTGCTCAATGCTTTTAAAGGGATTCCCTCCTTGTCAGGTGCAAACCTGATGAACTTTCATCCACTGCTTCCAGCAGAGGACAGACTTTTACCAAGAAACCCAGGTTATTCAAGGGCATGAGCTCTAATATTGAACACTACCAAGACGATTTGTTCAGGAGGAAGGCTCATCAGTTGTAAAGATAAGATTCAACAATCATAAAAATAAAAGATTTTATAAAAGTAAAGCAGATCATCCTTGTATATTGTTTCTCTTCAGACAAATCACGCTTCATGCTAGAGAAGGTTTAGTCTCCATATTTACATTTAAAAAATTAAACATTTGGAATCATGCTACATCATACATTATATACAAATCTGTGCTTGCTTCCAATTTTGTGGCAATATTTTGGGAATAAACCACATAATGGATCAGGTTTTCACATCTACTTTGGGCCATATAATGAATGTCTTGAATGATGAACTACATTTAGGTTGAGTTGAAAATTGTGTAACTAATTTCTAACCAAACATTTTCTTTAATGAGCCAGTGCTGCCTTACTCCCTATGTATATATGTAAGGGATGTCCCTAACTGAGGCAGATGCGATTCGCATTTCCATGCATACTCAAGGATACGTTAAAGATGCGATGCGATTCATCCAGTTACGATGAAGTGTAAGGGGGAAAAAAATATATGATTTTATGCAATTCAATATGGTACAACTTTTATTTCTTTGTTTCAGACAGACAGCAAATCATACATTTACTTAAGTGTCTTCAAACTTCTAACACATGACCCCTTTCATAAACAGGCCATTATAGTGCAAAAATAAAAGAATAAATAAACCTAAAGGTTCTGTCCTGCTCTGTTTCTAGGGATGCAGCTCTACCTCTGCCATGTTAATCTGTATTCTATGTGACTATGTGAGAGAACGCACTGTTTAGCGAGGAGAAATCAATCTACATATTAAATATTGTTCACAAATTATTGGTCGATTTCTGAATTCAAAAAAGTCTAACGCATCTACTATTAATTATTTATAAAATAATCCATTTATCAGATGCAAATATGTTAAAAACTATGCTTCGGGATACAAATGTCAACTTGTATCTGATCCACACTTTTTTTTTAATCATTAATTTTATGCTATATTACACCCAACAAATGTAAAAAAATAAATAAATACAATTTTTTTAAAGTTGTCCCTTTTAAATGTTTTTTGTTGTAGTAGTTGTTGTTGCTTCTGAACACAGAATTGAGAACGGACTTTCTCAATGAACACAAGGGTCGTTCACAGTAGTTTCAACTATAACCTGCATTATTATACGTTCCAAATGAGATGTTTACATGTAATACATACATCACTGAGTTACACCCTTTAAACACTTCCGAAACTGGAATGCGTTTCTAAAAAAAGGTGAGTTACCCTGTAATTACATATAGTCTAGACAGGCAGGACAGTTCCAAGCATCCAATAGGTTTGGGGTCAGAACAGGCCATTGAAGATAATCCACTTTGAACCATGTAAGACATGAATCTTGATTTGTGCACAGGGACATCGCCATGCTGGAACAGGTTTGGGTCTTCAAGTTCAATCGAAGGGAAAAGTTTATGCTGCCGCATCCTAAGACATCCTATACAATTGTGAACCTCCATCTTCATGGTAACAGCTTGAAAAAGAAGCACATATAAATCTCTCACTGAATTATGAAGTACTTCATCTGTACAATAATCTGGGAGTCAATGCACTCATTAACTACCAATTCAACCAAAATCATATTATATCTGCTAAACCAATATATGTTGATGCACATGATGAACGTTCAATGTTTAAGGAAAAGAACATGGGGACATTTTTGAAGTGACACCACGTATCTTATGAATACCAGGAAACCTTACATTTGTTACTGGTAACCTCCAAAATGTGCTTGAACCCTGAATCACTGCTAAATAACTCAAAACTCTGCAGAATGCTGCGTTCATTTAGCCAGAACATAAAGCTACACCCCTCTCACCTACATGGAGCCACACGTTTCATCCCAATCTGTAGGTTTTTAAGTCCGAATCTCAGCTTTATAATAGCGTTCAAGAAGATCCTCTCGTCTATAAGCCCAAACACTGATGCAGAAAAGCAGATCCTTTGTGCTTTTATGTTTTCCCCTGTGAATTAATATTATACCTTTATCCAAAAAAATCCACCTCTGCCATCAGTCTGGAGAGACAAATAATAACTTGTATTAGTTTAAAAAAAAAAAAAAAAAAAGAAACTTGGAACGGAAGTGTTGATCACATTTATCCTCCCGATATCGACTTACTTAACAGCTTGCAGCTTGAAAACGTCAGGACATTCTTCATACTTCTTTTCTCAATCAATACGTTCAATCATATGTTCAATTTAGATCAATAAGTGAGGCTTCTGGAAACACTGATGTATAGAGGGAGATCATTCGGTGAATCTGGTGTACTTTTGGTAAAGAAATCGGCCAAACGAAAGAAGGCAAAAGGACACCAGGGCCCAGAGATATACAGTTGCAACATACATGATCTGAGAGCTGACCAAGTGTGAAAGAGACTCATGAGTGCAGGCGAGTAATGACCGAGGACATGATTGTGTCAAAAGGACTTTGCCCTCGAATAACCTGGAAGAACAGCTCAAGCATAGCAGATAGACCTGAAGACACGTAGAATAAGCATGGAGGGATTATTATGACAGGGAAAATTCATGTAAAACCACTGACAACGGGGTTTACATCCAAACCCGCCGGTGAAAAGGGTAGTTGTGTGACAGGATACACAGCTCTAGAAAGCCATGGATTCTGGTCAGAATGTGTGGGGGAAAAAAGACCCCCCATTGTCCAAAAGGACATTTCAGTTGCACCACTTTCTGGAAATGAGGTGTGCAGTTTTAGTCCAAATAATAACATTAAACACAATGTAGCTTCCATGAAACAGCCACATGTTTAAATGAATGTATCTCGGTGAAGTGTCCTGCTGTTAGCATTTAGCTCGGATTAACTCTTTTATTTAGTGTGTAGTATTAAAACCCCAACGTTAGCCAAAATATAGGACATTTTTCTTAATGTTGGTCAACCTAATAAATGATATATAGCCAGAAATCCTGACTCGCCCCATCATCTTATTAAACCCTGTGGCTTGGGTGCATGCTAGCGGCTACCGGCATCTGCCCCACGTCGGATTGTACTGTCAGAGACAAACAAGGCCAGATCACCGGCTAAAACAATGAGGGTCGTGTAGACAGCAGGTCACACCGTCCATTTAAAGTAGCACTGAATTAATCAGACCAAGCAGCACCATTACCTTTCCTAAGCTCGTCCTTCAACGATCTGGATGATTTCATCAATGGAGTCCGCGATCTCGAAAACAAAATTAAGGCCATCCTTAATCCTGAAAGCTGATGGAAACGCTGATGGTAAGCAAGTCGCCGATCCGGGAGTGCTGGGGGGATTTCGGGCGCTTTAGAAACTACTTAATACCATGGAAGTCCGAAATTCTCGTCCCATGCCCTTGGTCAGAGATTCAGGCGATGATCTAGCAAAACGCTCGCTATTGAATGGCCTTCATGCGCTTCTCGGAGCTTCCTGTAGTGCAGGCGGAGGCTCGGCCGGTAGGGGGCGTGTTGTCGCTGGGAGGCCATTTCAGGACACGGCGAGCACCATGCTGCCTTCAAGAGCTCCTCGGAAACGTGTCCTGTGTAGGCTGCTGAAGGACAACCTGAAGCGTTCAACAGTATACATAAACCTATTCTTTTTATTTTGTTTATATTGTGCGATATGATCTAAATACAGACCTGCTGAACTGAATGGGAGAGACAAGTCTATCAAATGGACACTATTCACTATTTCATTCTGAAAAATTTCATGATCAGTTCCCCAAAAAGTAAAACAAAAAATTGGTTTGACATTAAAACAGCGTCCACTTTCATATCATACTTCTTTCAGCTTGTTGGTAATATCTTAGCCTTTTTTTTTTTTTCTAAAAAGTTTCTTCCTCCAAGTGATCTACCTCATGAATATTCCCCATTGTGCAATTAAATAAAAATGTGTGCAATACCACTTTTTTATTTGTTTACTTTTGTATTTTTTTGGTGCAATAATTTTTCTTTATAGAAATGTGCAATACCACTTTTTTTTATTATTATTCCTTATTTAAGTTTTTTTTTATTCTTATTTTTTTATTTTTTATTTTAAATGTGCAACTGGAAGTTTGTCATCGAAAGCTAGCGTGTAAGTGCAAATATACTTTCTGATTCTGAGTTCAACCATTTTTTTTAATTACCTGTTTTATTACTGTGTGCATTTCTCTGTACAGTATGTGATCATGTTCACTCTATAGACCAAAGGTTTCAATTTCATTCTTTTGCAAGTCAAACCGACATTAATGCCTTTATTATCTGATCAGATAATCTGTTCCTTAAATGTACAACAGTATGGCATTATTAGGTCTTTAAAGCACAGGGTTCTATGTTTTTTATATATGCACTATCCACCATTATAAGGTAACATCATTTATACTGATTTAATTAAGTTTTTTAGTTCATTTTAACATCAAGCAATGGCATAGAGGAAATATGTGACCTCTGTGGTTTTAACTATGATGGATGTTGGTGCCAGAACAAATTGAGTAATCCATAAACTGCTAATCTCATGGGATATTTCACACACAGTCTCAAAAGATTTGACAGAATGATGTGAAAACAAAATACAATCAGCGAATGACAGTTTCATGACTTTAGACTTAAACAGCTGGCTCATCCACAAAGTCATCTAGTTATCTGCTACATGCAAAGCAGGCCTTGGTAATGTAACTGAATATTGGCCATCATTTAAACAAAACATGATGCTGATTTTTGACAGGTGTTCATCACACATATCACTGTAAAGAAAAAAAAGTTGAATATAAAAAATAAGCTATTTTTGCTGCTTCATGGAAATATATTGCAGTATAGTTTGGTGATTCAGACAGATCATATTATATAATGTCCTTATATTACACTAAAATGTAATAGAATTCACAGAACATATGAGGTGGTCTGTCCATTTCTGTCCAGTTTGTATTTTCTTAAAGGAAAAAAGCTAACAAGTTAAAGTCAAAAGTCAACAAATTGCCTAAACAAACCATATGCAGCTAAATGTAGCACTTTGTCTAATAAAACCAAGAGAAATGCAAATATCACTAGAAAAAACACACCCTAGGCCAATCTGTTAGTAATCTATTGAATAGTGCGTGGGACATATCCCCCGCATCCCCCTAACCACCTTCCCCAAACACGTTGTGCCCTTTAAATATTTATATATAACAGTATTTTAAACTATTCTGTTTATTTCAGACATAAGGTTCTGAAATTAATAGTAGATTAATAGATTGGTATTAAATATTTGTATACTATAATGAATTATGTTTAATCTCATTGTATCAACTTCTTCTTTTGGCTTCTCCAATTAGTGGTCGCCACAGCGGATCATCTGTCTCCATACCCCCCCCTGTACTCTACATCTGCCTCTTTCACACCAACTACCTGCATGTCTTCCCTCAATACATCCATAAACCTCCTCCTTGTCCTTCCTGGTGGCTCAATCTTCAGCATTCTCCTACCGATATACCACATGTCCCTCCTCTGCACATGTCCAAACCATCTCAATCTCGCCTCCTTCACCTTGTCTCCAAAACGTCCTACATGTGCTGTCCCTCTAATAAACTCATTTCTAATCCTGTCCGTCCTCATCACTCCCAACGAAAACCTCAACATTTTCAGCTCTGCTACCTCCAGCTCCACCTCCTGTCTTTTACTCAACGCCACTGTCTCTAAACCATACAACATCACAGGTCTCACCACAGTCCTATAAACAATCCGATTGTATTAACTAACAGGATTTATTAGGAAGGATCTTGCTTTTTCCCATTTCTTTCTGAAAGGAATTAGCCACATATACTGTATATATATATATATATATATATATATATATATATATATATATATATATATATATAAAATCTAGAGTATGCAAAGCTACCTTATAAAAATGTGAAAGCTGATAAAGAGTTTGACTTTAGTAGGAGAAAAGGTAAAGCATTTAAAGTCAATCACTGCTTTTATTGGAACTGTTATAAATGTGATTTATGACACCATCTTGTTAATAAGGAAGAATGATGGTGGAGTTGCCCTTTGACACCGGAATATGGCTGATTCCTTACATCCTGTACTGCAGTTGAATCTTTTTTTTTAGACGGAAGTGTGACTGGGTTTAATATTAAACAAAACCACATGTAGATTTCGAGCAGATTTTCATCGCTCTGAAATGTGGGATCTCTTTACACTGCGGAGATCCTTTTCCCAGGGATCAAGTGTAGACCCAGCCCTGCTGTCTAATCTGTAATGTGATCTGAATCTAAATCCAGTCGTTGTTCTCCTTCTCCAGATGGACCCAAACTTGTCCATGGTCGCGCCGCACTGTACGCGCATGCGCAATATCGTGGCATCTCCTAGCGCGAAATAACACATTGTCATCATTATAATACACAAGATTTAAGGACATTTCTTAATAGCATATGTGAAAGGTAATAATTTGAAATGTTTTAATAGCATTGCAATGGGCTCGATTGAGTCATCGTTACTGCTCGCTTTTCACGGCTTTACTTTTTAAATGGAGTAAACGGGCTTCCATAGAAACGGACTCCTCGAGGAATGCCATTGGAGAGATTTTCTGGCGCGCTCTTTTATTGGTTGCCAGACATTTTTTTTACGTTTACATATTGGGTTTAAATGATCTTTTCCTACACACATTTAAACTTCTAATTATTCGAATTGGCCTGGTCATACAATCATATTTTTTTTTTAATAAAAAAAAAAAAATGAAATAGGCTATATAATTCAAAGACGTGCTGCCTCCTAATGCTGATACCGATTCTTGTAATTTCAGCGCTTTTACAGTGTGCGCTTTCCTTTTCAGATGTACCGTAGAATCTGGTCATTTGATAGATTGATATTGAGTCTGTTTTTATTTTATAATTTATCCGTAATTTGTGTTTTTTTTTTTTACTCAAACATAAAAAAATGAAACACCTCATTCTCATTTTAATTCAACACTGGCGCGTAAACCTGGCAACCCGCGTTCTTGCCTCTGACGTCATTGACTGAGGATGCCCTCCAGTTTTGTTCATTTCTGTTGGCGGCTAAAGTTTCGCTTCTCGGCCTCGACTTGATTCGGAGCAACGCGATAATAACCAATTACCTCCGAATCGCGTTTATTAGCGTGAGCTACAAAACCCGCTAATGTTTTTTCCCCCCACCCGGGGCTTGGATATTTTTTCTCTCCTTTTTTTTGTTGTAAGATGCCGTATAGCGAGGGAGAGCGGAACACATTTGAAAAGGCCGGGTGAACGGAGCGGCAGCCGCCAGCCAATCGGAAGTGAGTATTTTTCGCGCTGATTGGGGCGAGTTTCCCCGCAAAGCTTCAACTCGAATGAATAGGAGGGTCGGAGGAGCCGCAATGCTTCGAACAGGTTATTATAATGTGCTGAAAAATAACACACACCGGGGCACGACTGCACCGTTCGGGTTTGCACGAGCGGGACCGGTGCGTTCCTGCGAAAAGAAACCGGCGTGTTATTAAAGCAGCTGGAATGTGTCTGAGTGTGTACGAGTGTGTGTGTGGGAGAGAGAGAGAAAGCTAGGAGGCTAACTAGCATTCGAACCTGGTTTGTCAGGCAGATTAGCTGTTGCCTTCCTCAGATTTGACATTCACACCGACACATTATATCACCGCCTTTCATTTTCTCTTCCTCGAATAATCTGGTTTTTCCCCTCCATTAAACTACTATGTTTATATTCGGGTTAGTTTAACTGCTGCCTGCTTGTTTGTTAGCTGTTTTTGGAGCATTTTTAGCCACAATGCTAGCGTGTGTTCTGTTATTGTTTGTCCCTATTAGCGCCTTCACAGTCCGCCACTAACGCACTGGATTGGAGTGTATTTGAAACACACACACTAGATGGTGGTTCATATAAGCAGTACCCTGAGTGTACCCGGGCTCTGGGCTCAGTATTGTGAGGGGTGTATTTGCATTAAAGTGGGCTCTTTTATTCAAAGTGTATGTGAGCATTAGCGAGGCTTCGGGCTTCGGTTTTTTTTTTTGTCACTGAAGGCTATTAATATCAATAGGTTTCCCTTAGCTCGAGTGAACGAGAGAAAGAAAGAGGGAGAGAGAGAGTGGGCGTTTTGAATGACAAAAGATTTCTAACCTGGTCGTGTTTTAAAAGTGATTCAGACACACGATTTTCGCGTGTTTGATTTGTCAAATATCTGTGTGCAGCATGTGGTCAGAGGTTCGCATCCTCACTCAGTGTCTGAGGGTCTGATGGTGTCTCCGTCCATGATCCCAAATGATCCAGCATCTACACCCCCCATCCCACACACACAAAAACAAGCCTCTAAATGAGCGAAATCCCAGTGCTTTAACTCGGTATGACTCTACCCGGGCCCCCTCTCTCTCTCTCTCCCTGCACACTGAAGAGGGAAGCCATCTTTACTGACCAGATCCCCATTTCGTTTAACATGGATCCTCGGATTCACTGGTGCAAGTGGTCGTTGCTCGCCTGACAGGATGTGTTAGAAAGTACACTCGATCAAATCGGATCTTAGTATAATGCAGGTTTATTCCTTGATCCCGAGGTGCTCTGGCAGGTTAGCCCCCATGCTTCAGCGGCTACAGGTGCAGCAGTGTGGAGCTTTTCTCCTGCCTCTGTTATCAGCCCAAAGCCTTTCAACAGCTGTTGGGTAGATTTACAGTGATTTTATTATTTAAAAAAAAATCACAGTATAATTTAATCTATTGTTGGATGGAGTGATTAGTAAATAAATAAATAAATACAACAATGTCTGTGCCCTATCTTACACCAGATCTTTGAGTGGCACCGATGGACAGTAAGGGAGGATCTTTACCTGCAATGCCTGAGCCAAAGACCCCCACCAGTATGAAGCAGTTGTCCGAATCTCCATGTGGATGTAAGGGACGAGGCGATGGAAGCACAGATCCAGCTCTTCTCATGGATAAAGCCGCCACGCCCCATGATGGGGTTTTGCAGAAGATGGGCAACCCTAACCACGCTCACGAACACCTGGATCTGACCTGCTTCTTCAACTCTGATCAGGAGACAATGTCGAAGTTCTGCACGTCTCCCCCCGGATCGCCCCTCCGTAAAGCAGTAGAATCGGGAACTCCGCATAGCAGCCCGCAAAGGAAGCAAGACTCCCCGGAGCTCACACTCAAAATAACCAAACATTTGCCCAATGGAAAGTCGCCAACGTCGAGCAGGTATGAAGCTAGCTATGGAGAAGAGGGCACAGAGGATACGAATGCAGCTTTAAGTTTATCAGAAGGAATGATTGCTCCTGCCAGCATTGCCAACGAAGGAAGCAAGTTAAGGGGACCAGTGAAAAAAGTGCCACCGAGCAGACGGCACCCTATCGACCCCGTGATTAATGGCTGTGATAGATCAGCTTTCACACACACTATCATAGAAGCACGTGACAAGCCCAGAGAGTCATATGACCCTGCTCCTGAGATTGATGTCCTGACCTCTGAATCCAGAGATGCTGCTGTACCGACCTGTGTAACTTCAGACGCTATGGTATCTCTTTGATTTCTGTGTTCACCCATCTTTAATTTTCATTGAATTTCTATATCAAACAAAACAAATTAAACAACTAATTGAAATTTCTTCATTAAAATGTTTCGAAATGCACCTGACACCAAGCCTTTACTTCAGTAGTCAGGATTGTGCAATTAAAATGTCATTCTAAAAAAAGAGAAATTCAAATTATTAACAATTGCATCACCCCAAGCATGATCTAAATACTCATTTTGATGCCCCCCCTCACAGCCTATACTGGATGCTGAGGGGGATACGAGTGTTCAGAGTATGGAGGACGTGCAGACATTGCTGACAGAGGAGCAACCCAGTGTCCAGTTTTCTGTGGGAGATGTTGTCTGGGCTAAGGCGTCTGGATACCCATGGTGGCCATGCATGATCACTACAGACCCAGAGTTCAAACTTCACTTCAGACAGAAAGGTAAGGACCAGAGAAAGAGTGGAAAGAGTTTTTTTATTTATTTATTTATTTTTTAAACCTTTGATTAACACAAATTTTTCTCTTCAACAGCAAACAAGTGCAGAGGATTATTGTTCCATGTACAGTATTTTAGCGACACACCAGAGAGAGGATACATTGCTGGGAAGAACTTGGTAATATTCTCTGAGAGAGACCAATATCAAACACTGTGCTGCGGAAATAAAAAATCCACTGTCCGCTCTGATGACAAGAAGGTACTGATACTGTTCACTGCTACTTGACTTATTATATAAAGAGTATTATATTGTATAATAATTATATATAATAAACATGTTTTATTTATTTATATATATATATATATATATATATATATATATATATATATATATATATATATATATATATATATATATATATATATATATATATATATATATATATATATATACACACACACACACACAGCGTGCGTACACAAACTGCCCGTCCAAAAAGTCACCACCTGGATTTAAGTAAGCAAGTAAGAGCCTCCCATTAGATAATTACTGCATGAATGATTGTTTCAGCTGGCAACAAGTTTTTTAACTCTAACTGATGCAGTGAGTAGCTTCTCATTTCTTAAACAACCATGTCGAAGACACGTCTTGTGGTCGTGGAAAAGTTGTTAATCTGTTTCTGAAGGGTCAAATTATTTTCATGCATCAAGCAAAGAAAACATCTAAGGAGATTGCTGAAACTACTAAAATTGGGTTCAAAACTGTCCAACGCATTATTAAAGACCGGAAGTATAGTGGGGAACCATCATCTTTGAGGAAGAAATGTGGTCAGAAAAAGAGATCTATTAAAAAATGTATTTAAATTTGAAATCGAATTAAAAAAAACAACAACAAAAACAGCAGGACTTCAGGCTATGTTTAATAGTGAATTAAGAGCATTTCCACACGCACAATGCAAACTTGAAGGTTTGGGACTAAACAGCTGTGTAGCCTGAAGAAAACCTCTTATTAGTGAGGCTAATCGTGGAAAAAAGGCTTCAATTTGCAATGGACCGTGAAGAAGTACTCTGGAGCAATGAAAGAAGGTCATGTGGTCTCATGAGTCCAGATTTACCCTGTTCCAGAGTGATTGGTGCAGCAGAGTAAGAAAAGAGATGAACTGATGCACCCATCATGCCTAGTGCCTACCGTACAAGCCTGTGGGGGCAGTGCTATGATCCGGGGTTGCTGCAGTTGGTCAGGTCTACAAGAGGTTCAGCAACATTATCAAAGAATGAGGTCAGTTGACTACCTGAATATACTGAATAACCAGGTTATTCCATCAATCAATTTTTTCTTCCCTGATGGCACGGGCAAATTCCAAGATGGCAATGCCAGGATTCATCGGATTTAAATTGTGAAAGACTGGTTCAGGGAGCATGAGGCATCATTTTCACACATGGATTGGCCACCACAGAGTCCAGACCTTAACCCCATTGAGAATCTTTGTGATGTGCTAAGGGCGACTTTGCGCAGAGGTCCGACTCTCCCTTCATCCATACAAGATCTTGGTGAAAAATTACTGCAACATTGGACAGGAATAAATGTTGTAACAATGCAGAATCTTATCGATGCCACAGCGAATACGTGTCGTAATCAAAGCTAAAGGTGGTCCAATGAAATATTAGTGTGTGTGACTTTTACTTTGGACGGGCAGTGTGTGTATACATATGTATGCACCTCAGGACCTCACCTACAGCAGTAACTGACTTTACTAACACCGTTATGGCTGATAAACACAAATGTCTACAAGCACACTCCAAAATGTAGTGGAACATCTTTCCAGAAGAGTGGAGCGAAATATAAGAGCAAATTGTTACTGAATGTGGAATGCGATGCTCTAAAAAAAGCACATACCATACCCATGACCAGGTGACTTTTGCCAATATAGTGCGTGTGTGTGTGTGTGTGTGTGTGTGTGTGTGTGTGTGTGTGTGTGTGTGTGTGTGTGTGTGTGTGTGTGTGTATGTATGTATGTACACAAACATACAAATAACCAAACAAACATGGTAGCTCATCTTTGTGTGAAAGCAGAAATACACTGAGGTACCCCCGTTGTAGAGCTATTTCCTTTTCTTTTGTTCAGCTGTCGATTCCGCGTAAGGTGCGGATACCATGGGATACGGGCGTCTCCCAGGCAACAGAGGCAGTAACTTTACCGTTGGAGGAGCGACTGGCCAAGTTCAGCTTCACATATGAGGGCAACCAACCACGGTTCAACTCTCATATGCTGCAAGAACTTCAGTGCAAACAGGAGAGTCAAGAAGAATTTCCAGATACGGCTAGTCTCACTCCTCCTGACTCCACTCAGTCCAGCCCCATCACTCTACAGACAATGAGCAACCACCTTACCCACCCCCTGAGCTCCAACAGCAGCACTTCACAAAGGAAAACGCCCCTTCCTACTAAAGCACCTAAAGCACCCAAAGCCCCAGCCAGCAAGGGGCAAATCAGCCACAAGGAGCAGAATGCTCACTGCAAAAAAAGCAAGAAAGTCGTTCCTGTTGTAGTTTCCCCTCAAATTGACTCTGAACAGGTAAGTGCAGTTAAGAATCTGCTAAACCCTGATTTATTTTTATTTAACTTTTTGGTACAAATTGTATTTATTTATTTATTTTACAGGATATTTCCACTGCTGCAGATAAACCTTTGACCAACAAGAGGAAAATGAATAAATCTGGAATATTCACAAAAGACTCCTCTTTGAAAGAGGTGTTGCATTATTTTTTCTTTATTTTATCATTAGCCATGTTATCCATGTTTTTATTTTTTAACGTTTATCTATAAAATATTTGTGTAGGATCTCCTATTTGCTGAAATTGACCCCCACTTGAAAGCAACCCAGAAAAAGCAGAGAAAACTCAAACAGAAGTTTCCAGCTGCACCAAACTCTCTGAAAAGGAAGAAAATTAAAGCATCTGCTGTTATTGCTGAAAGACTAAATACAGAGTTATTGAAGCCAGTGGTTTTGGGTGAGAATTTGGGCTCTGCAGTCCTTTTTTTAAAAATTTAAATTTATTTTTCCTTTTTGGCATTGATACCTGTTTGAATAGTTTGTGTTGGAAAAAATGTTTGCCTGATACGTGTTCCCTGTCGGCTTGGTGTTAAAGATGCCGAAGTCTCCAAGATGAAGAGAAAACTAAAAAAAGAAAAGGACGATGCTGTCTTTAAAGGTTTTTGTCTTGCATTTTTTAAAAATGGTTTTTATTTTAAAACAGTATTCCATAGCATTTATTCGATTTCTTAAGCTATCTAAGTAAATCCGTTTTGTGTTCAGTTATGAAGAAGGCCTCGAAGCGTACACTTGAAGATCTCGTTGTGGAGGATGTACCTCAACCAAAGAAAAGGGCCAAGCTCGAGGACGGGGTAAAATGGCGCGAGCCGTTAAAGGTTTGATAATTTTCTAAAGATTCCCTTTTAAACAGGCAGCACAGATCAGTGAAGGAGCAGCGATGTTTATGTTTTGGGTTCAAGCTTATCAATAATATACTTGAAACATTAATTTTCTTGCGTTAGTAAAAATGCACTTTAGTAATTTGGGTTAAAAAAAAAAAAATCTTATTAAATGGGCTCTGTGCAAAATATAAATACAGTTCCAAAGTATGCCCAATGCATCAGCCTTTGGCTATAGTTGTATGTCTTACTGTATGTTTTGATGGCCTGGTTAATTTATTGTATTTTTTTTTTCTTTTCGAAAACACAGACAGCTGAGCCTCCTGTCGCTATACAAAGGCGAAAGAGACCGAAATCTGCTATCGCTGAAAAGAGAAAGAGACCCAAACCAACAGTCACCGGTAGATAAACCAATAAATTACTTTTGTTCGATGTCTTAGTCATTCATTCACGTGTGCTGTGTTTCTAAAACAGTGTTTTGGCATTTTTTGTGGCAGTAGAGCCTAAAAGGAAGGGAAAATGGGTTAGGAAGCTAAACCATGAAGATTGCAACGAGTCACCAGTCAAATCAGTTTCATCAAAGAAGCGCAGCCCATCAACCCAGGTACTGCTAGAGATCCGATCCTTTACATTGTGAATACAAGGTCATTATAAATAAATTTAAAAAAGAATAAAAATCTGAATAACTACACTGTATTACTAATTGAAATCGATTATTTTTATTCTATTGAATTAAAATAGCAAACAATTGTAAAGTGTCCTTTGTAATATTTTTTTTAGTGCATTCTAACAAACATTTCCTTTAATGTGATCCAGACTTCCTTTCAGGAGAGACCCGATTCTCCCTCTGATGAAGCCCATGCTACCAGGAAGGCAGAGCGTGCAGTCAGTAATAAAAAAGAGAGTGTGTGTCAGGTTAGTGTACATGCGCTGTATGTTTATATGCAGCAGAATTGCGGTCTTGGTCCGAGTTTTTAATAAATTGTGTGCTTTTGAAAAGGTTTGTGAAAAGACAAGTGAGGACCTGGTGACATGTGAAGGACAATGCTATGGTTCATACCACCTGCAGTGTATGAGTTTGGACCAACCACCAGACAAGGTGCTCTGCACTGCTTGCCGCACAGGTAAAGAAGAGACCCTTTGTTTAGCATCCCTGCAGTCACAAAGCCGCCTCACTAATAGTTTATATTAAAACCGCATTATTCATATTGGAAAAAACTGCAATGAGTCAGTGCTCTTCGTTGTTGAAATGGAATGTGGTGTTCATGTCATGTGCTTTTATGAGTGTACTCATTACACATTGTTCAGTGTAGAGTAATAGAGCAAAGAGTTTCCTATCGCACCCCAGAGCCGGCTCTGACCAGTGCCCCCTTCTTAACCACTTTTTAGCTACTTGTAGGTGTGAAATTCATGATTAATATTCAGAGCATATTTGTGTTTCAGGCGTGCACCCATGTTTCACTTGTAAGAAGTCTGAAGGGGAGGTGAAGCGCTGCAGCGTTTTACACTGCGGTCGCTTCTACCATGAAGCATGCTTGCGTTTAAGTGCGCTGACCGTTTTTGATAACAGAGGATTCCGCTGCCCACTACACACTTGCCTCAGCTGTCACTGCAGTGGCCGTGGCACAGCAAAAGCCACCAAAGGTACCTCATTCAAGCAAAACACCCGCTACTGTACACTCAGTACACGTAACGGTTTCTTTCGTGGTGCAATATATTCATGCAAATTGTTTATGTTCATGCTTTAGGGAAGATGATTCGCTGTCTGCGCTGTCCAGTAGCATGTCACACTGGGGATCTGTGCATAGCAGCCGGCAGTGAGGTGTTGACACCTACTACCATGTTATGTACCCATCACTTCAGCCCTAAAAAAGGCTACAGACATCATACACATGTCAATGTCAGCTGGTGTTTCATCTGCTCCAACGGTGAGCACCTTTTTCTTTTTATCTTTAAGAACCGACATTCTAAAAAAGTGTTTACGAAGACTAATATGAGTGTAAACCAACTGAAGCAATTGTGGAAATTCTAGTTGTGTTTTGGGTGATTCTTTTGTGCAGAAATAGAAAATCAGTATATTTGTAGCAAAGAAATTGGTCCTTTAATGCATCTGTTACCGATATTTTCTCTGTTGATGTTTAAAATAGTTTGAACCCATAAGCACTATACAGCACTTCATATATGTTCCTAAGTCTGTTAATATAATAACAGTAAAAGTTACTGGATATTGACTTTGTAATATTACATAGGGACATTTAAATTATTATGCAATTGTATTTGTATATTAGGTGTTTCTGCAAACTGTCTTTGCAGAAAGTCTTAAACTGTAAGATCAGAATCACCTTTATTGCCACGTGTTATAGGATGGAGATGCGTTGTGATGACCCCATCATAACTTCATAAGGATGAAGATCAGTATGGGGTCGTATACTGTAATTTAACAAATGACTGTACATAATTTAGCAAAACACAGCAATTTACATTACCGTAATGTATAAACTTTGCAGTGTGTATATATGTGTGTGTGTGTGTGTGTGTGTGTGTGTGTGTGTGTGTGTGTGTGTGTGTGTGTGTGGCAACGAGTGGAGGGGGGAGTCGGATGCGCTCCGTTTAAGTGACCGGTGATGGCGATTAAAAAGGAGAGAAACGGGCTTAAATTTTTGCTTTGAAACACCAAAAACACAGTGACTGACTCACTGAGACAACTGAACTCTGATCTCACAAGGCGGGAGATGAGCACATCCTGGCGGTGTTCCAATGTAGCCTACGAAAATGTACATTTCATTATTGTGTGCTGGTGCTATAATATAAAAACAAGGGGAAAAATGGTCGAACTCGGAAAATAAAATATAATAAAGATGCAACATTTCAGCTCCTGATTAACAGTGTTGGATCAGAAGGTGTTTCTACTTGCCTGGGAATTATGTTTATCAATTCAGAAATTCCTCTTAATTAAAAAAAAATTTGTTTTGTCAAAGTAAGTAATGTTTAAGCAGTGATCCTGTATTTGTATTGTTGTAGGTGGCAGACTCCTGTGCTGTGAATCATGTCCAGCTGCCTTTCACCCTGACTGTTTAAATATATCCATGCCTGATGGCAGCTGGTTCTGTTACGACTGCCGCTCAGGCAAGAAGCCCAAGTACAGGGACATTATCTGGGTCAAACTGGGCAATTACAGGCAAGTGTCAATCAGTGAGTCTTTTCTAGGGTCTTTTTTTTTTTTTTTCCTCCCCCTTCCAGCTTTCTAATAATTTTCTTATAAAATAAAAAATGTTACAAGCATGCCCATCATCTTGGTACATCTTTTGGTTCCGTTTTATTAAAAAAAGAAAATAATTTAAAAAATAGTTAACTTTTTGACCCACTCTGAATCTCAGATGGTGGCCAGCAGAAATCCGTCACCCCAGGAACATCCCTACAAACATCCAGCACCTACGTCATGAGATTGGCGAGTTTCCTGTTTATTTTTTCGGATCAAAAGATTACTATTGGACCCACCAGGGCCGAGTTTTCCCGTATATGGAGGGAGACAGGGCCAGCAGAAACCAGAAGACTGGTATTGGGAAGGTTTTTAAGAATGGTAATGCATTTTCCTTTTATTTATTTATTTATTTATTTATTTATATTAAAATATATATATATAACTTTTTAATACAAGGTCCTCTTATTTACCACTGCATCTTTCTGTTCCCTACCTGTCCTGTCGTTAGCTGTGCTGGAGGCCGAGGCTCGGTTTAACCAGGTCAAAATGGAGAGAGAAGCTAAAGAAGCTCAGGAGAACAACAGGAAACCTCCTCCATACAAATATATCAAGGTAGAAAATTTTACACAATACATCCTAAAAAATTTCTGTCATACCTTTTTTTTTTTTTATTTTTTTATTTTATTTTTATTAATAAATAAATAAATATATATATATATATATATATATATATATATATATATATATATATATATATATATATATATATATATATATAATATAATATGCATGCATGCCCTTTTTGTTCGGCCATGTTGCTTTGTAGGTAATGCCAGTTTGTTTTCTGCAGGTCAACAAACCAGTTGGACATGTGCAGATTTACACGGCGGACATCTCCGAGATCCCCAAGTGCAACTGTAAGCCGAGTGATGAGAGGCCATGCAGCTTTGAATCGGAGTGTCTGAATCGCATGCTGCTGTACGAGTGTCACCCTCAGGTCTGTCCAGCTGGAGATCGCTGCATGAACCAGGATTTCACCAAGCGCCTCTACCCCGAGACCAAGATCATCCGCACAGCTGGAAAGGGCTGGGGTCTCATTTCACTCCGAGACATCAAGAAGGTAAGAACCAGCAGTTACTCTAAACACACACTCACTATCTATATATCTCTCTCTCTGGATGTGTTTAATGCTGCTGATTTATGTTTGTAAATCAGGGGGAGTTTGTGAATGAGTATGTGGGGGAGTTAATCGATGAGGAGGAGTGCAGAGCCAGGATCAAATATGCCCAAGAAAATGACATCACACATTTCTACATGCTTACCATTGACAAGGTAAACTACTGGTTTAGTGAGGATGAAAAGAGGTCGTGTGTGTGTGTGTGTGTGTGTGTGTGTGTGTGTGTGTGTGTGTGTGTGTGTGTGTGTGGCATGTAAGTAAAGTAAAGTTAACTGATGAAGACAGTGTTGTACACCACATGACCCAATGTCGTGTATGTAGGACCGGATCATTGATGCAGGCCCAAAAGGGAACTACTCCCGCTTCATGAACCATAGCTGCCAGCCTAACTGTGAGACTCAGAAGTGGACTGTGAACGGAGACACTCGTGTGGGTCTGTTCGCTGTGTGTGACATTCCAGCAGGTAAAAAAAGCGGTGAGCACACCGGGACGTATTTATTGCAATAAATGATCAAAATATACAGATAGGTGACAGGAGAAAAACAACATGAACTTAAACATTTGGAAAAAACTACTTTATAAAGAATAACTCTTAGGAGCTTATGGTAATGTATGATTGGGAGCCACCTCACATTTACTAAGACTGCAGCGTTAAAAACTACACATTTCTAAAAGGTTCCAGAAATATTGAGAGAAATTACTATTTAAAAGTTTTAATCATTCATTTGTTTTAGTGCAAAGAAATTCTTTTTCTCAGTGACTTGTTTCTTCACACTTTTTTTTTATATTGTTAAACCGTATTCAATATATTCTGTAAAAAACACAAACCTTTTTCTTTTGGTTCAAAAGCAATATATATTAACGTTTGCTTTTTAGATGTAGACTTTTTGTTTGATTCATTTATTTCAATTTCTAGGGACAGAGTTGACTTTTAATTATAATCTGGACTGTCTGGGGAATGAGAAGACGGTTTGTCGCTGTGATGCACCCAACTGCAGTGGTTTCCTAGGAGATAGACCCAAGGTGAGTCACACACTGCTGTAAGCACCCAGTCATTTATAATTTATAACAAATACTTGATATGAAGACCAAGAGCATTAGATGCCAGAATAACAGTACAGCTTTATTGTAAGTACTGGTTACTCTGCTTCACAGAAGGGCTAGAAACATCCTTTTTCAATCATGTAAAAATATGTATCACGTTAGTATATGATATTGTGAATTCAAGCTATTAAAAAGAAAAGCGGGCGATTTATGAATCATGTCTAAAAAGTCTATTGAAGCCATGAAGTTTACCAGCGTAATATAATCGTGATATTTAGAAATGCACGTTTAAATCAGGATATTGTCTTTGATGTAGCCAGAGTTAACAAGTATACACTCGCTGATCACTTTATTAGGAACACTATAGTAATTCTGGCTAGGGCCTCGCGTTGCTATCGGAGCAGCCCCAATTCTTTGTGTAATGGACTTCACAAGGTGATGGAAACGCTCAATTGAAATTCCGGACCCATCCCATTCATCCCAGATATCGTGATTCATCAGACCGGGAACTTAGTCTTCTGCTGTAGAGCATCTGCTTTGAAGAACACGTGCATTCTGACATGCTTTTCTGCTCACCACAATAATATACATTAAATACTCAAACAAGCTGATTTGCCACTAAAGATTACGCAACTGTCACAACTGTCACTGACACTCTGACAATTGATGCCCATCCGCTGCTACAAAATTAGCTAATTTTGATAATTGCATAAATCTGTAGGCAAATTCTTGGTGCGTGCATTCCTAAATGCCCTTGAAAAGAATTGTCTAAAAAAACCAAACAAGCCAATGGTACTGTGTCCTGTGTCCCAGATCACCCCCACCTCAGAGCCCAAAGCCAAGATACAGAAGAAGAAACCCAAGCGGCGGCGTGCTCGTAGTGAAGGAAAGAAGCAATCCGAGGATGAGTGTTTTCGTTGTGGTGATGGAGGACAGTTGGTTCTGTGTGACCGCAAGGGCTGCACTAAAGCGTACCACCTGTCCTGCCTCGATCGAACTAAGAGGCCATTCGGTAAGCGCAATATTCACCACGTAACTGCTGAGAACGGATCAGATCAATTCATAAACGGACTAATTTAATAATGAATAACGTTTTATACATATACATTGTTCATTGGTTATTGAACATTATAATATGCAATTCCTTATATTCATTCTATAAATTCACGTCGAGTGATTGAAAGTACAGTTAAAGGTTTTCGATGCCACACACACACTTCAAATAAGCCATGTTGAATTAAACCAAGTAAATTAGTAAAGGAGAAATGAGTGGGTTTTCATAAACACCTTGCAATATGCGCTAATTGGATATATTCTGCAGCCTGAATGTTTATGGCAGGAGTTTGAAAGAGAGGGCACTAATGAGAGAAGGTCGTTTCCTGATGTGTGTTGATGTGTTGAGCAGGTCGTTGGGATTGCCCCTGGCACCACTGTGACGTGTGCGGCAAACCGTCCGATGCCTTCTGTCAGCTGTGTCCCAACTCCTTCTGTAAGAGTCACGAGGACGGCACGTTGAACCCGCACCCTACCAGCGGCCTGCTGTGCTGCCAAGAGCACGACGACTCGGACCCGCAGTCCACGACGCCGCTCGCCCAGAAGTCCAGCAACACCACTAAACCCCCCAGACGCGGCCGTAAACCCGGGGCTCTGAGCAGCGCCGAGCCTGCAGCCGAGAAGCGCTCGAGGAAACACTGTGCCAAGAGCAGAAGAGTCGAGCTGCTGAAAGCGTTCCTCCCGTCCCGGCTCTTCCCTCCACGACCTCGCCATGATTCAGTGGTCTTGATCTCAACGTGACTGTTCTCCCAAACTGAAAGCACTGTCTGATCAGGGAAGTATCCGAACACTGTAGAGCTCGATGAAACTGCCACGTCCGGTTCCACCCCTCACTCAACATCTCGCTCGGAACCGAGCGCTGAAGCCACCACACCAAACAGCCTCATTACTACACAGCATTATAGAGGCCAAACTTGAATCTTTTTTTTTTTTTCCTTTTTTTTTTTTTTTTTTTTTTTATATATATAAACACCTGTTTTAATCGTTCAGATAGATTATTATAATTTTTTTAACAGTAGATATGTATATTGAAATGTATATGAAAGACCAAAATTATAATAATACTGGAATTACTGATAGCAACAGATTGCGATTGTGTAGTCTTCATGTTTTTTTGTTTGTTTTTTCCTGTTTGTTTTTGTTAAACAGCCAGTTGTACCGTTAAATGTAAGACACTATGAATAGCTTTTGAATTGTTTTAATAGTTAATATAGAGTGCATTTAACTATAGAGCAGCACATTTTTAGCACGTTAAACTTTTTTTTTTTTTTTTAGCTCATTTTTTTGAGTTCTTGTATCATGCTAGAAGGTTAAATGAGTCTCTGCTAAATCTACCTATTCAGAGTTTAAAAAAAAAAAAGACAGTTAATTGAGGATTAAGTCAGGCGCTTTTTGTGAGGTTTGGGTGAAATAAAGCTTTTAAAAAATATTTTGTGCCTTTTGTGTATTTTGCACTGACTATCAGAGGAAAAGAAATCTCGTGCGTACACCTGACAGGAAGTCATTCATGGACTGTGTGATGGTGCTGAACCTGAGGTCATAAAGGCTGCAAATAATCAGCAACAACACACACATTGAGATCCATTCCATGCTTAATTGGTTAATGATTCCATCCCAGTGTGTGTGTTGAGAAAATGTTACCCAGATCACTATAATACAGTTGAAAAGAACGCTTCGAGTTACTGTAGTGTTCAACTGTAATGACTCGTTCTCCTGTGGTCTCCATCACCAGGGCATTTCTGGCTGCAGAGCCGCTGCTTACTGGATGTTGAATTTTGCATCATTCTGCAGAAACTCTACAGACTGACAGTGAACATTTCAGGAGATCAGCACTTTCTAGAATATTCCAAGAAGTGCATCTGGGGACCAACAACTCTACCATTAAAAGAAACTCATTGTGTTAGAATGTTGTTAGTGTTAAGACGAGCCTCACACTGGTTCTCTAAAAACATTCCTATGTTATCTGTTCAGTGTCTACAGGATCTTTACGATGAGTATGTGAGGTACACAGAATGTCTTTATCTGGGCTCACACATCAATGTTCTCTTACCCAATCAGGAAGAGTTTTAGCTCAGGGTTTTTTCCAGAGTGTATATGTGTGTGTATATCTCCATTAAACTGAAGAACATGTGCACCGTGCTGTGTGATTCTAACCCTGATCAGAAAAGGAACCACGGGCATCATAGATCTCATGGGAAACCTCTCCAAGAATTGTTTTGTTTGGGCTTATTCAACGTCTAACAAATGTCGAACTCAATCTGCACGTGTTGATTTTTGTTGTTGTTGTGATGTTTGTCATCCAAGCGATTATCCAAGTTCTTATTACGTTTCTAATTGACGCTTTGAAGCATTTCTCGAATCAAATCATTGGATTTCTTGATAAAGGCTGCACTTTTCTTAAAAAAAATAAAAAAGCTCTTAAAAGTAAGTATTTGTGTCAATGAGCATCTCAAAAATACTTTTGTCATTGTTCACAAACAAGATCGTCAAAATGTTTATTCATGTCGTTCATGTATTGGGATTGCTGTGGTTGTTACCAGTGGTCGTTGATAGAGGGCGCTATAACAGATGACAATAAAGTCTTATGTTGTGTGTAAAGAAAGGAAGTAAAAGGGTGCTTGGAAAATGCACAGCTGCATGTAGTTATTTTAATATAAGCAGAGATGTTACACATGTCAGTATGATTGCGCACGGTTTCAGTATTTCCTAATGAAACATGCACATGGCTGAATTTCTTCTGTACACGTTACTGTATGCGGGATACTGAAACAAGAAACCGAACAGGATTCACACTTTAACTGCACTGTACTCGTGTTCATTCATTTCCTGGTTCGTCCTTTTAAAAAAACAATTCTGTCTTTTTGTCCGCCTTCGTTACCGACGTTCAAGATTCATCTGCACAATTCATCAATTCAAAGGGGGAAAAATGGTTAATCAAAATGTGAAGATAAATTTGATAGCTTTACAACTGGTTTAACCATTTTGCATTCAATGACTTATGCAATGAGCTGTTTTTGGGGGTCCTCAGGTGAAAACTAGTATAATATATTTGGATCGACAGGATAAACAATTGATGTAGGAAACAGTAGACACTTCAAATAAATGAATGTACCAATGTACCTTTGGCAATTTTTCGACGAAATGAGAGTGCTTTTTACGATGTGCGAAAGTAACGACATGATGTGGAGTAGTTTTGAGAATTTCATTTCTGATCTGAGAAACGCTTCAAAACAACTAGAAAAAAAACTGTAAGCTGCCTAATATAGTGTTGGTCTCCTTTTGCTGCCAGAAACAGTTGCATCAATGAGCCTTGGCTGTCCATCACCCTGTCGCCGGTTCACCACTGTTCCTTCCTTGGACCACTTTTAATAGATACTGACCACTGCAGACCAGAAAAACCCCACAAGAGCTGCAGTTTTGGAGAAGCTCTAACCAAGTCCTCTAGACCAGTGGTCCTCAGGCACCGGTCCGTGGGTCAATTGGTACTGGGCCGCACAGAAAGAATACATAACTTACATTAATACTGTTTCATTTATTATCTGATTCTATTTTATTTTGGAAAATGACCGGCTTCTCTCCACCACATCTGTCTATGACTCACTCTGAATGCATGTGAAGATGCTTGGCCTCGGTCACATGTCTTACCTCCATCCTCTACCTTCTTAAAGGGGCTCCGGCCGCTAACACATAATACATTACCGCTAAATTCAAACATCCAAGCGAGCAAGATTCACGTTTATTATTATATTTAGAAAATACAAGTTTTTATGCCGGTCGCATCATTTTATAGTGTTGTATTTATCCGCCACACCTTAAAGGCCGGTCCGTGAAAATATTGTCTGACATTAAACCCGGTCCGTGGTGCAAAAAAAAAGGTCGTGGACCGCTGACAATTTGGACAATTTGGCCCTCGTCAAACTCAAATCCTTACGCTTGCCCATTTTTCCTGCTTCCAACACGTCAACTTTGAGGACAAAATGTTCACTTGCCGCCTGATATTTTCAACCTACGAACAGGTGCCTTGATAAAGAGATGATCGTTGATATTCACTTCAACGCTCATAATGTTAGAATGTCAATGTCGGTGTATGTCCCCATTATACAGTATGAAGAAGTGAAACATGAGAAACTGTGTGTAGGATGGTAACTTGGTATCTAAAGTAGATACCAAGCTCACTACAAAATCTTCATGATGGAAGGTGTAGTTTTGTGCACTGCAGTGTGTGGACTTTCTCCGCTGATGTCATTTTAAAGGTGAAATGTGTAAGAAGCCGAAATGACGAAGCGAAAGTCGTGCAATCGATCACATTGTTTTATTCAGTTAAAGTCCACCGGACATGGTCACGTGTTTATATATATATATATACAGTAGTCTATTGCACATCTATACATTAAAAATTTCACACAGGCCTAACATGAGTCATGAATTGCACATTAAAGGTATTAAAATATTCGGCTGTGTACGTCAATACAAACCAGACATAGTATTAGAAAGATTCACATTATTTTTTTTGTTTAAATGCAACTCCACGTTTGATCCGTTGCAGTTGATTGGAGCCTGATGCAGATCAGGAAACGTTTGGTCACTTTTAAATAAATCGATGTGCTTAAGGACACATGATATCGCTTGGATCTCGCACAACGTGACAGGCAGTACAAATTCTGCGAAAGAACACTTGGCACATGTCCTCTGACTTTTAAAATGATATAAAAATAATAAAAATCGAGTGGAATTATAGACAAGCTTGAGTGGGAGTAACACTGCAAGACACTGCATTCCCCCTTTTTTGTTGTTTTTTTGTTGCATTTATACTGTACAGCTTTAGATCAAACACTTGTGGTTCTCACCATGTTAGTGACGTGTTAATGAAACTAGAATGTTTAAGTGCATTTGATCCAAGTCACAAAGTCCATCTGGCTTTCAGCAGCAAGTTCAAAATCTACATGAGATACAAGGACAACTTGCATCGTCTCGCACTCGGGCCACACAAGCAACTACCGTGAGTGTGTATGTGAACAAGAGTGCACTGTACAGTAGTGTTCAATCCAGTGTTTCACAGAAGCTTATTAATAACGGACCAGCTTTCACATTTGTGTGTGTGTGTGTGTGTGTGAATGAGAGAGAGAGAGAGAGAGAAGGAAGGAAGGAAGCGGAATGAAACCTTTAAAGAAAGTGTATTAATGTTCCTCTTTGTCTCTTCCTCCTTTCTTCTCTTTCTCATCCTGCAGTGCATTTCCCAGTTTCTTAATGAGAACAGACAGAACTTTATCCAGAGGGTCCATCACACCTCTCTGAAGCCACTTCGGAATTGTAGTTCTTGCGTGATGGAAGCCGAGCTTCTGCAGGATGTAGTCCACTCCCACTGGATCGATCTTCCGGCCGGTCCACGAAATCAACCTGGAAATATACAGACGCCAATTACAGCGTTAATTCAGTGCCTTCACAGGAAACCCAGCCGTTTTTAAGTCCCATCACAATGGACCTGATTTATCGAATAGGTTTATATGCAACTATCTTCTAAGTTCACACAGGAAGATTGGTATCCAGGAAAACTGCATCTATTTATATAATAATAATAATAATAATAATAATAATAATAATAATAATATTATAATACAGAAAGCAAGCCGACATAAATGTACTTTAACTTTAAATCATAAGCTTTTTCTGTGCATGTTAAATCTTCGTCAGTTAGTTCTCAAAGACAAACAAGTGACTGATAATGTAAATATACATATACATAATAACTGCCCTTTCCTCCTCCAGAGACCCTACACAAGACCTACATGTCAGAAGCTGATATTAAGTCCTAAGAGGCCATGCATTTTATATTTATTTCTTCTTTTTTTTCCGTTATCATGCCTTCATTTCCTCATGCTCGCGACATAAACATTGTTATTGTTTTCTTTTGATCAGTACTTAATATTTCGGTGTATCCGGGATAAGGTTATTATACCACAGGCCCCGCTGCCACAGAGGATTATTATCCATGATGCTGCATCGAGAACATTCCTCACAATCAGTACTTTTTTTTTTCTGTGTATTTGGCTCAAGAGCATGTTCTAGAGAGAGAATCATTGCGGCGTCATGGAAATGGATATCAAGTTGATCATGTGAAAACGAAAGAGGTAAAAAGCAATAATGCATGGCCTCTTAGGACTCCCGTAGATAACGTTTGCAATTGATCATTAATAGCTCACATGAACAATGTCTAGGATCTATAACTGTGCAAGGAACTCAATAGGCTACAAAATCCTGTGATGCGTCTTTTAAAATGTTATGGTTTCAGCAGAAACTGATGGAAAAGAAGGCTTCCTGGAGTCTCTACAATATCATTTATAGCACTCTCTTTTTCCCCCTACCTACAGAATATAAAACAATCTTAACCAACGTGCAAATTTAAACCGAATATAAACAGTCAGATCCATTAATATTAGGACACAGGAGAAAATTATTGTTATTGCTGATGTTAACTACAGTAAGAGTTTGAATTAAAGATGAACAATGTAGGAATTACAGTACTGTATTGTTCACATTACAAGCTTTTTTTTATGTTTCTGACAAACTCTAGAGTTCTGGGACAACATCCTATAAACAGAAACAAAGAACGAACTGTACCAGAGTGGTATGATGCAAGTGTTTTTAAAAAAAAAAAAAAAAACGAAAAGGGGAGAGATCTGCTCATGATCTGAAGCATACCCACCCACCTCATCTTATAGCGTGGGCATGTACAGTACGCAGCTGTCAGTGTAGTTGGTATTAATTGATCATTGCTGACGAAAGCAGCCGAATTAATTCTGAAGGGTATATTATAGATTTAATGTACGTTTAATTATGTTCCTCTGTGTCTAATATTTACAGACCTGACCGTGTGTAAAAATATCATATAGCCACACACTGTTGAGTGAGTGCAGAAAGATCAGAAGATGCGAGAGCGAGCAGTGTTAAGTTACCGCAGCGTGGGCTCGAGGTGCCAGGTGTTGCAGAGGAACTCTCTCCAGTCCACAGTGGTGTAGTTCACTCCATCTTCTTTACACTTCTCCTTATCGGATGAGCCGTTTTCCTGCTGCGCAGTGGGGCTCTTCTGACCCGGCCGGGACGCGGACATGCGGGGAGCAAACAGGGCTGCAGCACGCACACACACACACACACACACACACACACACACACACACACACAAACATCAACTTTTAAATACTTGCCTAACATTTATGTAACTGAGCAGCTTAGAGGCTATATTCATTATTTCAGAATGTCAAAATACCAGGTATAGACATAATACTAGATAAAACACCGGCCCTCATCCAGGCACATACTGTCACACACTTATAACTAGGGAAGCTTAATTTGTGGCTTAAGGAAAAGCGATACATGCACAAACTAGGGCTGCAACTAACGATTATTTTATTCATAAATTAATGACTTTTTTCCTGATAAATCAGGTAAAAAACTTAAATGTAGGTTTGTTTGTTTTGCATATTATAACTATATAAAACCAAAATTCAGTGTATTAAAAAATGCAAAAGCCACTTATTGAGAATAACTATCTTTAATTTAGAGATTTTAAAGCTTATAGTGACGGCTTCTTGAGCAGAGCATGGGGGATTTCTCCTTTGAACAAATTCTTGCAAAATCAGCATTTGAGTATGAAAGGTGAAGCAATTCGTGTAAATCGACATTTGTATTGTATTTTGCAGATGGCAAGTTGACAACCATGTTTAAAAAAAATCTATGTAAAATATAATACAACAGATATTTTGTTCATTGTGAATATATAAGCATCTAGAATATATACTTAATTTTGTATGATAATTAAATGATATATGCATACATTTAATATACAAACATTAAAAACAAGCATTTGAACGTAGTAAAGCCGCAGTAAATCACGTTTCAAAACAGATAAGTTTCTGTTGTAGTAGACAAATGCTATAAAAAAATAATTAAATGAAGACTTCATTGAAAAAAGGAAAAACTCCATTGGTGTACAAATGCATCATGTTTCGCTGAAAACCACAACAGTGACTAAAAACATGATCGTTTACTGCTGCTGTTATTTGCTGCTTTTAGATTTAGTGTTTGTTCGCACTGTTTTAATTGAATCCGTCACCATGTGACCTGATTGTGCAACCTGTGCAACGACAAAACAGATCCAGTGCGACTGTTCCGAAGTTACAAACAGTTTACACAATAACACTTCATTAAACTACACCATATTTACATGATGAGAAATTCTACAGTTTCTGCTCACCGTGCTAATGTTTCACCTTCATCTGTGACACCAGTGTGTTTTCTTTTCACGCACTTATCATTGTAGTACCGCTTTGCATTACTTCCAAGTACATGTTTCTTTGTTGTGTTTAATATAAAATGCTCCCCTGCCTTGGATGAGTTTGGACGCACACTTGTTCCTGCTGCTGGTTGACCCTGTACTGTCTGCCATTTTCGCATGTGGCTGTTACTTTGCCGTCCCGCTGACCCGTAACTTCAGCAATCAAAGTTGACAACGAATGCCTATTATTATCAATTATTATAGATTTTATCGATTAGTTGTTGCAGCTCTAGCACAAACCTAAAGTTAGAATGGACTACACTTCCACAAGTCTTGCCTTGCCTGACTGCATTCTCTACCTTCCTAGAAGAGATAGTCTCTCTTACTCTTTATTTTCTTGCCTCCTAGAATTGTAGTTAGCGCTTCGATCACTACTAACCTAATACTAATAGTAATACTAATAATACAGTGTTGTTCAAAAAGAATGAACCGATATCATGACGCATTGCTTCAGTTCCCAAACATCGTCATGGAATGAGTCAGTGACCAGTGATGATTGTGAGTATAATACTTGTGACTGGGCTGGAGTTTTGTATTACTTTTCCTTAATAAAACATTGCGTAATGAAATCAGTTCATTCTTTTTGAATAACCCTGAATAATACAATCACTCATCATCCCCACTTTATATTAGGCGCCTTTAAGGACTATGTTTAAAAAATAAAACCAAATAAATAATAATCAGGTTAGATACAATGGTGGTAATTGTGTTCATGTGGTTCAAGGTACACTTGATACCACTGATGTGTGATATGGGTAAGGCTGGCACAGGTCTCATGGTATGGGCAGGTTTAAGGGGTTTGGGGTTAGCAGTGTAATTTTAGATCCCACTGTGTTCTGGCTAAACATTTTTTTTTTTTTTTTTTATTGCTAAGGTTTGCATATGGTGGTGTGTTCTTAATGAACTTCGGCTTTCCTAAAAATCTATCCCATTCTTAAAATAGGAAATAGAATAGAGTAGAGCAAATTATTGTATACCCCTGTACTGCGATACGTACTGCATCGCCGGATTCGTGTCGATACACAGCCCTTAAAAATATACTACAGCAAAAGTGTAGACTCTGCCTATCGTGTGCATTTCTTAGATTTGATTTGAATGCCAATATAATATTCATCACCTTTTTCTTTTTCTTTTAAGTATGCCGAAACCAGATCATGCAGGAACATGATGAGCTCAGCGTCCATGGTAACACAGATGTGATCGGTGAATTCAGTCACCACGCTGCACTCCACTTTGGGCTTACTGCTAGGGTCTACACACACACAAACACACACACACATATATATATATATAAAACAATTCAGGGACAATCTCTTAAACACAACCACAAGATTTTGCTCATTAATGATGATAAAGGCAATAAGCAGTGGCAATACCGCTGAGGGACGGTTCCTCTGGGTCCTGCACATGGATAGATTTGAAGTCAAGCTGCATCCTGGGCAGAGCAAATATGGTCTCAGTCTCGTGGTTGTAGCTGGAGGAACCACGGAATCCGCTCAGCAGACTGGCGTTTTTAGCTGCAGCTCCGCTGTCCGAGTTATTTGCATCCACATTCCGCAACAAATTCAGCTCTGTGAGAGGGAGATATTTTTAAAAATATTTGAGGGGACAATCTTTTTTTTTTTTTTTTTACACATACATACACACACACATACAAGTGGGTGGGGTACATTATGCAGCATGTGCATGTCAGTTCTTAAAGTTGACGTGTTGAAAGCATAAAAAAATGGGTAAGCGCAGCCTTTTGGTCTGAGTATCTTCAAAATGGTGTTTTACAGTGGGTATTACCTACCAGGATGGTCCAAAAAAGCACAAGCGGTAAATTAAAATTAGGTACTGTATCAGAAATCTCTGATATGCTGGCTATGATAGAAAGGCGCTAGAACACGGTGCATCATAGCTTGCTGCATATGCAGACCCGTCAAAATGCCATGCTGGCCACCGTCAAAACCCCTACAATGGCCACGAGAGCAAAAGAACTAGATCATGCAATTTCTTGGTAATAAGTGAAATGACATAATTCTGGAGATGGCACCAGGATTAACTGAGAAGATATTAATCCATGTTGCTGTCCAAGTACATTCCAACAGTATGTCCTAGTAGAAGTGACTTTATATGCTTTGGACTCAAAAAAAAATGCTAAGGAGTTGTTTGAGGAACATGACTCCAAATTCCTCAGATCGTCTGATAAGTGATAAGATAAGTCTGAACCATGGAGGCCCTTATGACTTGCAGGACTTAAAGCTGCAACATCTTTGTGCCAGATACCACAACAGACCTTCAAAGGTCTTGTGAGGTTTAGCCTTAAAGGGACAAACTGTCTTTTAGCACAAGTTGGAAATACACAACATTAGGCAGTTGGACTAACGCTTTAAGGCTTTCAAGCTGCTAAAACTGTGGTTACTTAAGTTTAAAGCTGATATTTCAAGATATGCTTAAAAAAATACAATCAATCTAAACTAACAGCCTATAAAATACAGTCGACTGTTTATTTTTTAAAAAACTATTTTGCTTACGCCAATTCTCGGTGAGTGAGTGTTATCATAAAAACTGTGTAGAGGTTTCTACCTTCATTCCTCATAGCTGTGACGTAGTTGAACCATTCCTTGACCGTGGCCACTCCATGAGGTGGGTTCTCATGGCGACGACGAGTTACCTTAGTGATGGTTGCCATGGGACTCTCCAGTGCACCGCATGGCTTGGTCACCATCGTGTTGTGTCCAAGGTGAAAGTCCAGAGTCTGCACGATATAGGTGGAGTCATCACTGGAGCCTGAGTGCGAGAGCGACAAAGCTAATGAGTGAGCGTATATACACTATATTGCCAAAAGTTTGCGGACACCTGGTCATGGGTATTGTATGTGCTTTTTGAGCATCGCATTCAATGTTTAGTCCCAATGTTTAGTCCTTATATTTCGCTCCACTCTTCTGGAAAGATGTTCCACTACATTTTGGAGTGTGCTTGTGGACATTTGTGTTCATCAGCCACAAGGGTGTTGGTAAATTCAGGTAGGTGAGGTGAGGAATCCTGGGGTGCAGTCAGTGTTCACATTCAACCCCAAAGGTGTTCAGTAGAGTCAAAGTCAGTGCTCTATAGCAGGCCACTCGAGATCTACCTCTCCAAATCATGTAAACTATATCTTCATGAAGCCCACTTTGTGCACAGGAGCATTGTCATGCTGGAACAGGTTTGGGTTTTAAGTGAATGCAAAATCCAAAGACATCCTTTACAATTGTGTGCATTCAGCATAGTGGTAACAGCTTGGAGAAGAACCACATATGGCAGGAAAGGTCAGATGTCCCAATACTTTTGGCGATATAGTGTATGTGTGTGTGAGAGAAATAGAGAAAGAGAAAGAGAGAGACACAAAGCAATAGACAGTGTTCTGTCACCTATGCAGGTCTCAGTACCATCCTCCCAGATCTTCTGAGCTTCAGTCCAGAAGGCAATGTTGGGCTCCTCAAGGTGGAACAGGACCCATGATTTGGAGCGGAAATTGGGTCCATGAAAACATGCTAGGGTCATATGGTTTCCATGGAGACTCATTGAACCCCCAAGTTGCACAGCATCCTCCGGGAGTGGCATATGGAAGAGCGAAATGTGACAGCCAGCCACCATTTTGAGCACAGCGGGCCAGTGCCGATGATGAGCTGCATCCATATCTGAGAATAAGTGAAAGAAAAGGAGACTCATATCAGTTCTTAAATGCATCATAAAGTTGCTAGTTGACTTCATTTAAAAATTGACATCTGCTCTGTATAGCTAAAAAAAGAAAAGAAAGAAAAAAAAAAAAAAAAAAAAAAAACACTCACAGAGTTCAGCAGCTCCTTTGTCAACAGCAGCTATTGGTGTTTTGGGGGGCAGGTAGGGCCCCGGACCCCAGGTAGAAAGGGCACGCTTGCTTGTGTCGAACTGCTGAGTGAAAAACTCCTGCAGCTTCATGCCGATCTTGATCAGATCAGGAGTGGTGGATCGAGAGATAATCACCTGGAAAATATCCCACTGCAGGTCTCCATGCAAAAAGATCTCACTGCAGGAGACACACACACATATGATGGTTAAACTGTTTTTGTGACCTATGACTAATTTATCATCAGTGTGCATTTTATTGAATACTAATGTATAATACTGTGCTGAGAAATCACAAATCCAGACATTTTGGTGACGTCTATATTTTTAGTCCATTATACTAAAATAATAGTCGATTTTAGAACCTCTAGAAATCCAGGGGGTGGAGCTAGCCCTGATCCAATGCCTCCTATAAACCTAGACTCTAATATACATTCTAATTCAATAGAGGCTCTACAATTCTACACACCCATCCAGAATGATTTCTGGAGTGACGTCCATTCCTTGTACTTTTTGTTTGCCCAGCTAGGAAGAGCTTACCTTTTCTCTGATTGGCTGTCCTCAGTGCAAAGGTTGACCTTCCACTCATCCTGCAGCTGCAGGTCAGCATTACTGAAGATCCCCATCAGGATACTAGAGCCCATGTAGTCAAGTCGAGCCTCTGTTGAGCCCATGGTGATCTGAATCTTATGGCTTGGCTGCTGGTTGGGGTGTTCGGAAATATGGGCTGTAAAAAAATTAAGTTCAGCGTCAGTTTAACAGCAGGCAGAACATTTTGAGACGAATAAATGATGGAAGAAACTCCTGATTCGAACTCGCCACAACACCCGTGGCCTTATTTGCTGTGATTTTCGTAAAGTAGTTGAAAAGAAGGTTTTGGGATCATGATAATTGTAATAAATATCAATCAGTGTTGGACTCATTAATATCATTCTATTAATAGATTGTTGTGCTGAGAGTAACAGAGTCTTTTTACATAAACTGAGTTGATTAATAGAATCTTATGACAAAAATTATAACATTATAGTTATAATAAATCATAGTACTTTGGATACTAAAGTACATTTAAAGGCAAATACGTTTGTACTTTTACTTAAGGGAACGTTTAAATTGAGCGATTTGACTTTTACTGGAGTCATATTTTACAGAGTGCATCTCTACTGTAACTCAACTACATGCTTTGTGTACTTCGTCCACCACTGATTATTACACAAAAACAGTACGTGCAAATGTATAGTTTCATGTGAAAATGAGAGCGTGCATTGCTTATAGGATCTGTGTTTCACATAAGACAATAATGAGAAGGGAATTCTAAACTTTGTTGAGTGCTTCAGGTGTGTACTTACAGACCATCTCAAGTGTGTTGACATCTATGTTTCCTCCCACCACTCCTCCTTTGGAGTCCAGTTTGGAGCGTCCCAATCCCACAGCCATGCTGATCTCTCGATCTCTATTGCTGCCCACTGACAGACGCCCGTGACTCTTCAAACCACTCGTCGTCCAGCTGCACACATCCACAAACTTAAATTCGGTTGTATTTATTATGCCTATGGTGTAAGTGTGGCGGTCTGAACTAGCAGTTTATACAGGCTCTGGTTAGGCAAACGCTGAAAATTTTATTTTAAAACATTCCTAATTGTTGAACTGATTATTTAGCAGCTTTTTCTGGATGGTGGGTTTTGTTATTTTTCTTTAACACTGCATTAGCATTTTTGGTTTAACTTTAAAAGAGAAAAAATATATAATGCTGGTTTATAGGATCATTTACAATTGTTTTAGCAAAAACTAACGGATATTCCACAATCATAAAGAGATAAAAATGTTCCAACACTTAATTCGTTCACACCACCCCAAAGCTGCTTGTTTATTCCTAGCATTTGCATCATTCGCGATGGAACACAGTGTGCGTTAAAGTATAATGTATCATGTAGTCGTTATCGTACGTGTTGTTTCCCATGACGTTGCTCATGTTCATTTGAACAGTAAGCTGTTTCAGGTTGATGGCGAACACCACCAGAGTCTCCCATGGCGATCCTTGCTGTGATGTTGCCTTGTTGTTACGGACTGATGGTGTGGATGTCTTGGTTACAGAGTCTGCTGGAAAACACAGCATTGTTAACCAAATACTATATATAGCATATGTGGATTTCACTGTACAGAAGCATATGTTTCCCTGTACCTCTGCGTGGCGCGGAGGAGTCAGACACACTGCGGGAGCGTCCTGTAGCAGGGGATTTGAGGTGGGTGTGGCTGGGAGCCGTGGAATCATTAAAAACACTAGAAGAGTTGTGCTGGGCTGACTGGCTGTCCCAAGTCCTCCAGTAGGCTTTCCGGCTGGACTCGGGAGACAGGTGCTGAGCTACACTCTCTGCTGAGTCAGGAGTGGCTGGGCCCGATGCTAAAATGCACAAGGAGTTGAAAGACATGTAAAACACAAAGAAAACAACCTAATACTGGGTTAGTATCATTTCGAACAAAAATGCAAGAGACCTCATATCTGACCTGGTAGAATGATGGTCTGATCTCCTAGGAACAGTCGCCTAGCAATGCTGCGACGGTACCAGGCTCTCGGGAAAGCCAAGATCTCACTAAGTCGTCTCATGTCGTACTTAAAGGAAGCCGAGCCAATATCACATACCGCTAAATAAAAAAAAACACAGATTCCCTTTCTCAAATCTTAGAGATAGGTGGCCATGTAGAGTTATTTACAGTATCAATATACCATATACTATATACTTTATACATTATATATATATATATATATATATATTATAATCTACCGGGGTGTAACGGCACACATGTTCGCACAGAACAGTTTCGGTACAGGGCTTTGGTTTTGGTGCACATGCGTATCGAATGCAATTCTTGTTTTCCGTGTTTCCTCACAAACATACTGTGTCAAGTTTGTTCAGTCTCTGCATCGCACTCGCAAAAATAAAATGTATAAGGTTAAAACAAAAATCAAATGAATGCAATACACTTTTTTTTTTTATTATATTGATTAAATTGACGACTGTCATAAAAATGTTGACAATAACAGGAAGTCATTAAATTTGCTAAATAAATAAATAAATAAATCGGTGTTTTCTCACATGTGCAGTACAAATCGTGTTTCCGGGACGGATCCTGTAGCCCAGTGTCTGCCGATATATATATATATATATATATATATATATATATATATATATATATATATATATATATATATATATATATATATATATATATATATATATATATATATATATATCTCAATTTAATCAATATAATATAAAATTTTATTTATTCGATTATTTTTTTTGTTTCATTTAAACCAAGCAGGCATTTTATTTAAATCCATTTTAAGAAATGTAAACTCTTAATCTTCATGAATGATAATAATAAACAAAGTGAATAAAAAAATGACAAGCAATTTTATGCTTTACATTTCTTCCCCTTAACCGTACCGAAATTTAACCGAACTGTGACTTTGAAACTGAGGTACGCACCGACCCGTGGATACCGTTACACCCCGAGTAACCAATTTTAAATACAGTTTATAGAAAGGTGTTAGAAGTGTGCACCCGAAATATTAATGAGAGTGGTGTCCATCTTGCCCGCTTTGCTGGAAATGGACGTGTCAAAAAAGGCGGGATATCCAGTACGCCTGATCCTGGACAGGCTGACTTTAACAAACTCCAGGTTAATTGAGAGTGAATCCTTCCTGCCCGTCACAGATGTGCTTTCCTCTTCTACAGCTCCTAACACAGGAGTTATATTTTAAACTCGAGCAAATGGTGCTGAATGCAAAACAACTCCACCGTCTTTTAAAATATATAACAATGTCGATGTATATTTGTCGCTTACCCAATGGTCCTGGGCCAGGTGACAGTCCGGTCACAGCAGACTTCTGTTTGCCAGCTCCGTACGGATGGAACACAAAGAGAGAGAAATCGGACATGCATGCTGTGAAGCTCAGTCCAGAGGAGTTAGTGGCCGGGGCTGACAAATCCGATTGGCTACTGCTATGTCGAGTCCGCCCCAGAGGGCTACCCAACCCCAAGGATGGACCTGATAAAAGGCACCATTTGTTATGGTTACAATTCACATTGAAAACAGCGACACAAATCTACCAACACCATTAAAGAGCAGCTGGATTCTCCTACCTTTGCTGCCAGGTGCTCTGAGGTTACTGTGCACAGAAGGAGGTGTAGAGGAGGGTGTGTGCTGCATGTCAGCTGGATGGGTGGGGCCAGGAAGTTCCAGCTCACCTCGATTGGAGGAAAAGACAAGGTCCAGAGAAGGCAGCTTCAGCATGCACTCCACTCGAGACATGGGAAGACAGCTGAACCGGATCTGAGAGGGCTAAATAAGAACATACATATTCAAGTGTATAAAAAATGACTAGGTATATCCAGGTGTAATTCTTTGAAGCAACGGTATTTCTTGCTCGTATATACCTGAACTCTGACGTAGACGACCACATCCACAGGGAATGAGGAATACGGAGAGGCGGAGGATGACACCAGAGAGACTTGCGACTCCTCCAGTGGATCCACGGAGTCAAAATGACTGACATCTTCTTCTGGTGCACTCATCGCTAGCCACACAAAATATCACGTACGCATTTTTCTAACATTTGAACAAGATTTTTTTAAACAAACTAAGTATAGGGTGTATTTCTAAAACTTTACAATGTACGTACTTGTATAGTTCCTGCCCACTGGAGTAATGGGGATGGTCTCCAGTGCTTTTTCTAGGAAATCCAACAAGCAAGGACTAATAACCATTTCCTCAGGAAGAGTCTGCAGGGCCACCCATGCATATAGCTTAGCAGTCTTCGTACCAGCACTTGCCTTGCCTTTAGCTACACACAAACACACATTAGGAAATTTTAATAGGAACATATTACTTGCAAAAGCCTGCATGTTTTATATAAACACACACACACACACACACACACACACACACACACACACACACACACACACACACACCATTAAGCAGATTTATGCTTTGTTTCCACAGATCCAGTTATAAATGTAAATGAAAGCAAAAGCCAAGTGATTTAAAGCATACATGCACTCTAAGCACATAGAGCACAGAACTACTGATGCTAAATGCCAAAATAAAGGCAAATGTTACTAAATGTATTTAGCTACTTTAACTGACCAAACCCAGCAGATATTAAAAAAAAATATGATATCAGGCAAGGTATGGATCCCATGCATTTTCATTTAGACAAAATATAGCTTTTGTCTAAAGCAGTGCCATTTCATCCAGAAATAGTGAGGATTAGATTCAATGCCTTACTGAGACACACACACCACAGAACACAAACACTAAGGATGCTCATATCTCAATATCTGAGCCCAATGCGATTCGCATCTCGCTGCATAGTCAACGATACGATACATTAAAAGATACATATGAAGCAGCTATTGATCCAACGTGATACGATTCACCCCTATTACCATGCAGTGCGATCCGATTTCGATTCGATTCAACACAATGCGATTCGATGGAAAAAATGATGCTGTGCAGTTCAATTAGGTACGGACAGTTCGCTTTTAATTCTTCGGTTCAGACAGAGCAAATCATCAATTTACTTAAGAGCCTTCTGCCTTCTAATGCATGACCCTTTCACAAACAGGATCTTTGTAGTGCAAAAAAGAAAAAAGAATGAAATAACACCAGAGGTTCTTTTCCCGTTCTGTCTCCAGGAAGGTGCAGCTCTACCTCTGCCATGTTAATCTGCATTCTATGTGACTACCAGGACACGTCTCGGTAGTGTTGTGATGCGTCATATTCACGTAGCAGCAGCGATGCTGAGAGAACGCGCTTGAGAAACGGTTTAACGAGGAAAATATCAATCTACATATCAAATATTGGTCACAAATTATTGGTCACTTTTGAAATAATTTAAATATAGCGCATCTTCTAATAATCATATGCATTATAATCGATGCATTATATCAATACCGTTTATGCTGATGCGAATCGGTGAATATTTCCATCACTAGCAAACACACATACTGGTCGAGGACATGACCCACGTTTATTAAATAAATAAATAAATAAATAAATAAATAAATAAATAAAAGGGGGGGGAAAGCAGTAAAGGAGAGCCATAAACTGAATGAATAAAATTTGCGGCTTGCTATACCCCAGGCAAACAGGCTGGGCATGAGGACATGCACATGGCCAGCCAGGTGCACACACATAGACAGAAACAAAACAGAAAAGTTGTATACCTGAGGGAAGAGGAGGGGGAGGAGGGGGAGGAGGGGACAGGAGTGTGTTAGTCTTGCCAGGCGCCATGACCACAGGGCCAGGCAGGTCTCTCATACCATACAGCTTGGACTCTTTGGAGAAGGTTCGGGGTAAGGATGAGCCTCGTGAGGTGTTGGGTGAGTCACTCCTTAGGGTCTTGGAGTTGTAATGCAGCTGAAAAGACATGGTTCACGTCTAATGAGCTACAACGTTTAAGATGAATTCAGGCAAAGGCAAAACAAACATGTAAACCTAATTCTTGGTTAAAAGAAGCATTTGCGTCGTAAGTGTCTGTATTAGAGTATTTATGTACTGTGTGCGCCGACCTTAACATCCACTCCAGGAATGTAAAAGATGGTGGTCTCAATATCGCTGCTTTTGCCTTGAAGAGTGGAAGGCACTCTCTTAGCATTCAGCATGCTGGAGCTGGAGGTGAAACTAGGTTGCAGTTTCCGCCTCTTTGGAGGAGATTCCTGATCCAAACTACGCGAGCTTCGATCACAACTTCTAGACAGATGAAGGGTAGGTGCTTAAAAAAAACAGACGCCAACCCTACGTGCCCTCTGCATTATTTGATTCGAATTTACCTTCGCATTGCAATATCCTCATGCTCTAGCACCAGAGTGCTAGGGTGTAACACACACTTGCCGCTGTCAATCTCCACACGTATGTCAAGCTCGAAGTCAATGTTCCTCTCGGTGGACGTAGTCACTGCTCCACGCTGAGTAGGCTTGGCCGGCCACCTTCGCTAAACAGCGCCGCAAATGCCGACGACTTCCTCTGAGATGTCCTGAGAAACACAGATGCAGATTTATTATGTGATGAGAAAGAGTTTCTATTATAGAGAAAACAGTTAGGAAATCACACATAATGCCAAAGGTGATGTGGCAAGTTCAAGTCAGGAGTTTCTTCAATCATTTCTTTCTCTCAACTGCTGAACTGTATGTTGCCGCTAAAGCGCCAATCAAAACAAGTTCAAAACACCATGATTTTTTGGCTTGTACAGTACAGACCAAAAGTTTGGACACACCTTCTCGTTCAAAGAGTTTTCTTTATTTTCATGACTATGAAATTTGTAGAGTCACACTGAAGGCATCAAGGGCTATTTGACCAAGAAGGAGAGTGATGGGGTGCTGCCGCAGATGACCTGGCCTCCACAGTCACCGGACCTGAACCCAATCGAGATGGTTTAGGGGTGAGCTTTTGAAGGCAAAAGGGCCAACAAGTGCCAAGCATCTCTCGGGGAACTCCTTCAAGACCGTTTTCAGGTGACTACCTCTTGAAGCTCATCAAGAGAATGCCAAGAGTGTGCAAAGCAGTAATCAAATCAAAAGGTGGCTACTTTGAAGAACCTAGAATATGACATTTTTCAGTTGTTTCACACTTTGTTATGTATATAATTCCACATGTGTTAATTCATAGTTTTGATGCCTTCAGTGTGAATCTCCAATTTTCATAGTCATGAAAATAAAGAAAACTCTTTAAATGAGAAGGTGTGTCCAAACTTTTGGTCTGTACTGTAAATAAAAGCACTCATAATTAAGAACGAACAACTGATTTACCAAAATATATTCGAGTAAAAAGTAAGATATCTGACTTTGAAATGTAGTGAAGTTAAAGTCTACTCAAATGGAAATAAAGTACTGTACAGTACAGATATGCGAGAAAAAAAGCTTTTTAAGTACAGTAACTAATTACATTTACTTCCCTACTGTCCACCACTGGTTTTTATTCATAAGAAAACCTTATAGCTATAAACATAGTAAAAAAAACTCTCAGCACTATTGCCATGGAGTGTATTTTTGTAATTTTTTTTAAATATATATTTTTTTTATTTAAGTCTAAATTGTATTTAGTTGCATGTATTTCAACTATGTGATGCTCACCCTGGCCGACGGGGGAGGCTGTGTGCTCTCTCGCGATCAAACTCATCATCTTTTTCTGAGTCTTCAGACGAGGAGGTGGACAAGTCGTCACGGCGACTGTCATCAGGCTGGAAGGGAATGCTGGGTGAGAAGACTTCAGGTGTGTTGGGCGCACTGAACACTGAGCATGGTGGACAATGGCGGACAGGATCGTCAACGGTGACAGACAACAAGTCCATCTCTGTCTCCTCCGGGAACTTCAACAACCAGTGAGAGTCAACAGTCAGAGCATCTACTCATCCATTTTTATCTATCCATCTATCTAACAGTCTAAGATGGCTAAGAATTTTGTTAGTATTTTCACTGATCCAGCAAAATCTCCCCAAGCTGTTCTATACGCAAGTGGCCATTAGGCCTGTCTGAGAGGGAACACAACCAGCTACATGGTTCTGTTTGTAATTGGTCATAGGCTTTATTTTTATTTTTAGGCATTTTTTCCTCACTCATAAACATTCATGTTTCAGCACCCTATGACCATATTAATACGTGCTAATACTATACTAAATCTGTTGACCTCTTATAACCAGGTTGGTATCAGAGAATAATCCTGTTCCCAAATCCATGCAGTTTTTGCAACCCAACGGAGGAGAGAGGGATGAAGCAATGAAAAGACAGACAGATGAAAAGAGAGAAATGGTCAAATCGAAGAATGCAGCAATGCACCAAATGTAGAAGACACGATCAACCCCGAAAGAAGAATTAGAATGACACCAGCATTGTGCGCTCGAGAGAGTGGGAGAAAGACGCGTTTCATTTGCGCAGTCGTAACAAGTCAGGCAGAAGTGAACCAGAGGCAAGACCAGATGTGCTGCAGTACCATTTGTACTCTATAGAGATCTTTGATTGGGTTTTTGGCAGATTCGGTTATAAAGCGTTTTCCACAACAAGGCAATACCTTGAAGACAGAGTCATCTGGACTTTGGGGGTGTGGAAGTGGCGTTTGTAGCGTGTCCAGGTTCATGTTACTCATCTTAAACATAAATAAAAGCATGAAAAACCCAAACATTAAACACCGTGTGTAAACCAGTGTTTGTGCGCATGTAAAGGAAGGGTCCTGACCAAAAAAAACAGAAGAACCTCCCTGGACATTACATATGCAATGGGGACTGCTAAATTATTAAAAAGAATTTATCACAAGAGTTAGACAAATGTGTGCATGTGTGTACAAAGAAGTGAATCCTACATATGGAATGGATGAAAAATAACAGTGGAATGATTCACATATTAATTGTTGCAAAGAGCACATCAAGCAAATGGAGATGTTCTTTCAGCACACATAACTATGACAAACACATAACTAATAACATACACACTTGCGAGCTCACACACACACACACACACACACACACACACACACACACACACACACACACACACACACACACACACACACACACAAGCTCGCACACAAACTACCGTGTCGATATTGAAGGTAACCCTTGGCCCTGGTGATGCTGCTTCCACCTTGATATCTGGCAAATCTTCCATGTCACCCAGTCTGGAACTAATAAAAAAGAGACAGACAAATATTAATTTTTTCCTAAACCCACATACTATATATCAGAGGTGCCAAGAAAATTACATAGGCTGGAGTATGATTTTAAAGAGATTTAAGAGATATATTGCCTATTAAAAAACATTATTACCATCATAATGATGTTTTTTTTCATATTCGCTGTTATTGAAATCAAAACATTTACTTGCTTATGAATATGGCTGGTGGGTGAATCTAACAGATAGAATGAAGAAATTATAAATAATAAATATAATATAGCGCTCTCCGTGCAGCGTGCCGTCTCGCGTGTAAAAACAAGCAGCACGTGGCGTCAGTGATTCGCCCTTTACAGGTCACTATCGCAATAACAGCGGACCGGAAGCCGGAAAAGGTATGAAATCAGTATAGAATTTTGCTGATAGTTCCAGCAATCAACTATCGGTGCCTCGGGCTCTATTAATAACTAAGGGAAATGATAGTTTAGTTATGAGAGGAGTAAAAAACATGTATATGGCCCACGGGCCGTAGTTCGAGAACTCCTGCAGTAAATGATCAAAAAAGTTCACCAAGTTCATGTTATATTAAATACAGTAAAGTGTGTGTACCTCTGCCTCTCGATCCTCTTTATGGCTGGTCTACCTGCAGCTGAGATGCTCTTTGACCTGTTGTAACTGGGCTTATATCCCAATCCCCATTTATCCTTCAGAGATGCGGCCTGAAACCGAATAAATTTGTTCATTTACTGGGATCGCATACACACTGAACAAACTGCAATAACTGCTAATGGAGGTGTCCTCACCCTCATGCTGGACCGGCGGAGTTTCTTGCGCACGTCCCGACGGATATCGTTTACTGCAACCGATTCCAACTGTTGGTAGCGCTGGATTTCCTGATTGATCGTTCCCTCGCTTGCTCCCAGTTTCCTTACAGAGAGAAAGCCAGAGCATGTTCATTCAAGCATCAAGATCACTAGTTGGGTTTGACGTATTGATCCTGCAGACGTCTTACTTAAGGTCGTCAATGACTTTAGCTTGCTCATTAAGTTCTCTGATGTCCACCAGGCGCTTGGTGAATTTCCGTCCTCGAGCGTCGATGATCTGATTACCTGTTACAGCCTGTCTGCGTGGGTCAATGGACTCCTGGATAAATAAGAGGATGATCGATATTTAAGTCAGTACAAAAAAAGAGAATCTGCTGCTCTTTCTCGTGCATGCATGCATAAAAAGCGAACCCTCAATAAAACCACAATCCCAGAATAGAACACAATGCTCCGAGTAAGGTGCATGCTGGAGCATTTGTCACACTTATCATACCATAGCACTAAAATCAAAACCTCGGCACACTCCACACACAGACACACACACACACGACTGCTCAAACGTACTCCATTAGCACACCATCAGACTGAAGCATACCCTTTTTGACCTTCTAAGATTGGTAAGAATGGTGCACCAAAATAAGATTGGGTCAGACAAGAAGTCAGATGTCAGACAAGAGTAAAAAGATCCAGAAAAGTCAAACCTGTCCCTACAGCTCCACTGTCTGGACACCTGCAACAGTGCCCATTCAATTTCACTTGAAAACATAATTGAGCTAAAAGTGATTAAAAATCAAAGTGTGGAAAAAAAATATGTCGACTTTAAATGAATCAAATGATTTTAACCAAATGATCATTCCATGTTTTGATCATGTTAATTTTAGTTTTCAAAAAATCTTCAACGCAGATGCAGGGGATAAAGATGCAAAGTCAGACAGGTCAAGAGAAACAGAGAGGAAGCCAGCCAGCTGAGAACGCTATAGTACATACACAGCCCCATGACAGGGGTCTAGGGTGTCTAGTTCTTTGAGCACTGGCAGAAGTAGGCAGTCGAACACTCCTAGACTTGGCACGAGTTATTGAGCTTGCAGAGGAAACGTCCCGATACTCAGTGGGTGACGAAGGTGATAGAGGGGACAGCGTAGGGTTAAGACCCAGAATGCTGTTCACCAGCCGCTTCCTGAATGACAGTCTGGGGCTGGCATCCCCTTCCACACACTGTAAACAATGGCCAAACACACACACACACAGCTAGACCAAAACACACTTCTCACAAAAACATAAATGCATTCAAACATCATGTGAATAGTGCGGACCGAAAACGAATGCAGTGAAACGCAGTTTCCCATTTCATGAGGCAGAAGCGCAAAAACAACTTGCATCGACGCATCGACTAAACTCAGTATATGAGAAACATCCACGTGACTAACCATGTGGATAGTGGGGGAAATGTCATCACTCTCGTCCTCGTCTGAGAGGTCAGCCATGTTTTCCGAGTTCAGGTCCGCGATATCGTCCGCATCCTCTTCGCCGGTCAGCGAGGTGAGCGTGTTCCCCAGAGCGTTGAGGCGCTTGCCAATATTGGGGTCCATGTGCACATCTATCCCACACATCTTCCACAGGACGTTTAGTGTCCACGTTCCTGCACTGTTGCTCTCTGCACAGGAGACGGTTTTCTTTTAGAAAAGCTTAAATGCAAACAATGCTGGAAAAAATACACAATCACCACACCTATGCCCACCTGCAGAGGCTTGGCCTGTAGTTCTTGAGCAAACCTCATATGTGCCGTCAGGAACAACACCTTTTAAAAAAAAAAAAAAAACACAGGGCTCAATCACATCTAGGCATTTGCATTACACTGCATTGCTGTATTGCTACTCACAGGCATTCATGACCAGATCTCCTCTGACTTCAGGTTTCCAGTCATCCCAAGATGTCTCGAAACCCTCAGCGAAACGGATGCAGAAGTTTTTGAAGTGACCTTTACTGACCAGAGACTCAGATGAACACGCTGTGATCAGAGTGCTTTCGATAGTCAAGACCAAGGCTGAGCCAGTGTCAAAATCCAAACTGTGATTGGCCTAAAGGACAGAGGGTTTATTGAGAAAAAAATATGTTCATTTTGTGAACTAAATCTAGATAAAAAATAAAGAATGGAATCTCTGGGTACCGGTGAGGCGCTGGTAATGGGTAAGCAGATGCCCAAGTCATTGACCGTCAGCTGCAGGAAGAGAGTGCTGAATGCCTGGGCACTAGTCTGCTGAATCACTGGTAGTTTGTCAACAACTTCTTTAGTGGCCATGTGGATATCGGAGTTTAGCGCCAGACGCTGCTCCTTCCAGTTATCATATGCTGCTTTATAGTTCAACCAGAACAGCACAGCTGAAACACACACAAACCAAAAGAAATTGCAATCATTCAGAATAGAAGTCCCAAATTAGTTTTTCTGTGAGGGCCACACAGAAAAATTATCCTTTCTTTAGTTGGATCAGGTCGATCTGTAACGAAAACATTACATGGGTCGTAGTGACTCCCAGTATTACTGTGGAGATTTTAATTTGATTTTTATTTTAGATTAGTTTATTTTGTTATGCACTGTACAGACAAATGTGTGTTACTTCTTAAAAACCTATTGAAATGAAAAAATTGACTTACTTATGCATACGGTTGGAGGGTGAATCCAACAAATAATTAGGCAATGTTAATAACTAGAGGTCGACCGATAGTGGATTTCATCCATACCAATAGCTAGGTTGGATTGCATTTGCCAATAACCGATTAATCAAGCAATATTTCTTTAAATGGTACTAAATACTTTCTTTCGGCTTCTCCCGTTAGGGGTCGCCACAGCGGATCCTCCGCACGTTTTGATACTAAATATTATTACAAAATAAAAATACCAGTACTCAATCCTGAAAATGTGCTAAAGAAAATAAATGTAAATATATTAATTACAAAAAATAATTATATTATGAATATATTAGAAATAATAAATATGATATCGCTCTCTTTGAGCAGCGCGCAGTCTCACTTGTAAAAACAAAGCGTACGCGGCATCAGTGATTCGCCTCTAGAGGCCACTATTGTGCCGGAAAATCAAACGGTATGGATTTTATCAGCATGGATAGTTTCAGCAATCAGCTATCGGTATTAAAAACATGTATTTAAAATTCTATTTTCAAAATATGTCTCTGGCATTGTTCAGAGGGCCGTTCTAAATGTGGGGGCGGGTTGTAGTTTGGGAACCCCTGATTTATAAAGTGCTTTTAAAAATATATTTTTTTTCAAGCTGTTACGCACAATTATGAAAAAATTTAAATTTAAGCTACAGGTCTCCAAAAACATTACAGCATTCCAATTTTTGACCGACTTTAGGTAGTGTAGCTAAGAGATACTAAATGTCATCCTTTGACATGTTAATGAGGCTTGGAAAATTGAACAAGGCTGCTTCCGCTGTTCCGTGTGACCTACTTGTACACAGATATACACAGTCAATCAGACATGTTCAGCAAACCGAGGACATTTAACAGAACTGCACCCACAAAGAAAAACAGTAAAAACACAGTGTGCAGTGACACTCTGGCTTTCTTTATATACAGCAGCAAATAGTCATTATTATGCTCAATTGGAAAGCCTGCAGAAATGAGTAGAACTATGAAATATTATATAAGATTCAGAGAATATAGGGAGGGTTACCTCTGTCAAATGCCACTGGCTGAGCAAATACTATTGGACGATTAAGTGTGATAAGCACAGCTTCTTTGTCAGAGCATCCACTGATCTCCTCCTGCAGAGCATTGCGCAGGCCAATCCGAGTACGGAAATATGCGACCTGATGAAAATCGGAGCCTGCCTCCTCATAGACCTAAGACAAAGATCAGTAAACAGGGTGCAATTATCAAACTAATTAATCATATCTGGAGAAACAGTGTGAGGGAAGAAAAGAAAGAGAACCTGGTGTTTAACAATTTGTCCAAGTGCAAGATTCAAATCCACTTGGCATTTTCCAAACAGCTTCAGGTAGCTGCTTCCTGTGGGCGTTGACTTGCACTGAATCCGATTGGACAGCTCCAGCTCGATCAAACCAGTCTCGAAGCGCACAGCTCTCATGGAAGGAGTGGTGGCTGTCATCTGGATTCCCTAGGTTGGTCAAACATTAGGCACGGTTACTCATCAACCTTATCTGCTTGATAATGCACTCTGAGTGCATACAAATACTTGTATGTTGTTCATCATGATCATGTTGACACTTTTTTGGTCCTAAATAAATGGTTTAAAGTGAACAAACTCATTGCTCTACAAGGTTTAGTATATATAAGGTACCTTAAACATTAAATTGAGGGAATAGAGCAGGATCTTAGGTTTGTCTCCATCAGTTGACAAATCGTGTTCATTCCACAAAGGAATGGGCTGTTCAACACCTGCACACACACACACACACACACACACACACACACACACACACACACACACACACACACACACACAGAAGAATAAACACAATACAAGGTTAGCGGCCACATTTGACATTTTATTCAACAATCAATGATTCGTTATGTTTTTTCTGATTATATTCGATTAACTTCTCAGTACCTGAAACTTTCTGGATGACCTCATTGACTTCCTTCATGAAAACCCTCTGAAGGAAAACCAGGTGATTCAGCAGGTCTGTGGTTAAGCTATGCTCAAATGAACCGATCTGACAGATGAGAAACATTGATCACTGACTGCTACAATATATTATGTGATTGATGAACCATACGTGATGCACATATTCTAAGTAAATCAGAACCGTAAGAATGGTGCAAAATATGAGGTGGTATCAAAACATTTCGAGACCAGTTTCGTAACACGCCAACAGATGGCAGCACAAGGCTGCACGCACAGTCGCAGGGAGCACCGACATTCACAAGTCAGTGTGCCAAAAGACATCGTCCTGTGTCACCGAGCTCTCTTCACACGTGAGTTTCTCGCCGAAAACAGCATGGTCTCACTTCGACACATACCCTATCCGCCGGTTTAGGCTCCTGCGGACTTTGCCCTCTTCCTGAAAATGAAATCCGGCTCAAAGGTTGCCGTTTTGACACCATTACGGAAATTCAGTGCGAAGACTTCGGGACACATTTCTGAAGTGGCAGGCACACTGGGAGCACTGTATTGCTGTGCAAGGGTACTATTTTGAAGGTGATAGTACTTTATTTATTGACGTTTACACACTATCTTGTAAACAGAGCTAGTCTCGAATCTTTTTAATACCACCTCGTATCTCCACATAACTTACTTACTACCCCTAGGCATTTTAAAATGCAAGACTCAGATATATAATCATCATAGACATCCTTCCAAACCTGGTCATTTTCAGAGAGAAATTACTCACCTCTGCCACACAGCGCAGGTAGTTGCCCTGAAGGTAACTGCCATGTTGGGTGGGCATGTCATCAGTGGCCCAAGCTGTATCACTGTGACCTTCATGCTCCTGTATAATGTACTCTCCAGACATAGTGACTGGTGGCAGAGTAAGGCTGGCTGATGGGGGCGCAGAAGTCACATCCACTGGAGACAATTTGGACTGGAAACACAGCTTATGGTTGGGAAGCTCAAACGTGAACCTCGTCTGGGCTCCTGCAAACCAAAGCAGAACCGCATTCATATTTTGTCTCGATATAATTTGCAACAAACCTAAATAAGTGTTAAGGAAACAGTAATACATTTAGAACATTCATATGTCTACGCTACACGCCATTGCGCATTGCTCATACCAGTCATCCCATGGCTTTTCATTCTGCCCATCTTGTACTCTGCCTTCAGTGAGGGCAGAAGGGCAGCACCAATAATGATGCCATCGATCATAGCGCTGAACTTCAGCACAATTGGTTTCTTCTCCAGTCCTTCAGGCAGCTGGGGATACTCGGTGGCCTCCACTGGGGTTTGGTTAATACTTGAAGCTTTATCAGATGGCTGTGGAGTGGGTGTGTCCTCTCTATTTGGGGGTAAGCTGTAATCAATATAATACAATTTAGTATTAGACATATAATAATATAATATAGAGCAAAGATGCAGAGAATTAATAATATTGTACATAATTAAAGTTGATGAATTAGACTAGACAGTAGGGGTGTAATCGTACACGCATCCGTGCTAAACTTTTCAGTTCGGTTATAGTAATAGTAATTACTAATAATAACAGTTATAGTTAAAATCCAAGTTTCCTCAGGAACGTATTAAGTGGCGGACCACATGTCTGTTTAGTCTCTGTTTGCACTTTAAATGCAGTGTCATTGTTTTTTTTTTTTTATATTAATAAACTTGAGAACATACACAACTCCAGGGGTATATAAAAAAAAAATTAGCAGTGTCATCATGGCAACTCACTCCGCACTGGAAATACGATTTGTTTTGTGCATGCATGAAACTGCCACTTCCTGGTTATTGCTAACACTAGCGCTATGGATTTTTTCTGTTTGCATTTTAAGTCCAGCTTCAGGAATTTCTCTTAAAAGGAGAAAATCCTGACAATTCCACATATCAAGGGAGTGAATGAATGAAGGATGGAAGGAATGAAGACATTTGTAAAGTCTGCTGAAATAAGTAGATCATATATTTACAAAAATTTTAAATGTAAAACACAAACACACACACTTATACACACATATTTTACACAATAAATAATAAAGGTAAACAAATGTTAACTAATTACATTTATTTAATTTTATTTAATCTATTTAATTTGCCCCAATTGAATCAATCTAATAAAAATATATTGCATTAATTAGATTTATTATTTTTATGATTTTAGATTTATAATTTTATGTTTTGCATTTCTTCCGCCTAAACTTAAAAACCGAGGTACGTAACAAAACGTGAATTTTGTTTATACAGTCTGCGGTGAAACAGAGGAAAAGTAAATGTTTTCATAGTGCTTTTAACTCACGGGTTAGAAGGTTGTCGGATAAGGTCTGAGATCTGCTTGGAGAGCTGGTGCGAGCTGCGGACCATCATGCTATGTAGTGTGGCAGGGTGTTGTGGGATATTGATCATGATGGTGCCCACTTTAAACACAGCAGCATTATTGGTTTTTAGCCCACGCTGAGCGCTGTAGAGAGCCTGAGACTTAGCAATGTTGCATTTCACCACAGTCCTGAAACAACAAAAGCATCAATAATTAGTGATTAGCGTTGTATACTTTTTTAGCCAGTGCTTGTTTAGCTTAACAGACAGATCTATTTCTTTTTTTTTCTTTCCAAAATGTATGAGATATTACAACTGGCCATGAAGCAAATGAGAAAAGACACGGGGAGAACACGCAGGTTTTTACACAGTCCCTGAGGTGTGATGGAAAATCATTGGTTAGTACAGAATGATGAAAACAAGTGTGAAGGTTAAAACATTCCATGCAATTTCTCCTTTCAGCTAAAGTGCAAGATTTACCAAGCAATTGGAACTCTATTAAAATATTATCCAGTGCTGGAAAACATTATCCAAATTACATGCAAAATAAGTCCTGCACCCAAATGCCCCAGTTTTGCAAATCTGGAGTGGAGACACAGTCATACCATATATTTAGTAAATGCATTTGCTGACACAAAGTGATGCCAATTCCAAAACCATATAACCATTACATTGCAAGACAGGATTTATAAAAACAAAAAGTCATAGCCTGTGTATTTCTAGACACATATACAGTACATTAGTAAAAACCCTGTTGTTCAAAATTGAAAAAGTCAACATTTCACATATCTTGTGTGAATTTCCTGTCCTTTACAGTTAAATTCTCACAAAAACTGCTAATCCATGTTCTATGTGACACGGGGTATACATTTTACCCATTCTAGTTCAGAACCCTGGCATGAGCTATTTTGTCAGGCAGACAGAATAAATTGAAGCAATGAAGTTATGTCTGTATGAACGGCTATGGGAGGGACAGACAATAGATACAGAGGAACTTAGGAAACGTACAGAAACTCTTGCTTGGCTGTGCTGGTAGGGGAGGTTGGGAAATCCTCCAGTCTGCCAGTGAGAGAGGCAGAAAAACAGAAGACAACAAGAAGACAACAGAAACAGTACAAAGAAAGAGAGAAAGAAAGAGAGAAAGAGAGAAAGAGAGAAAGAAAGAAAGAAAGAAAGAAAGAAAGAAAGAAAGAAAGAAAGAAAGAAAGAAAGAAAGAAAGAAAGAAAAAAAGAACGTGAGTGTCCTCACAAGTAATTCAACAATAACCAGACAAGATAAACAAATCAGTCATAATTAAAAAAAAAAAAAAAAAAAAAAAAAAAAACAGGGTTTCTGCAGGTTTCACCAAGTCAATTTTTAAACTTTTTAAGACAATTAAAAATGAAATTTAATATATGACATCAAAACTAAAAAATAAAAACACACAAATACTTTGTAAGCAACTTATTTTACATCTGTGGTACAATCCAAGAAAGATTAGCACTAATATCAGAAAGCTGATTGGCTGTTTCATGTTGGTCTCATTTGTAGTCTTAATATAGCAAATTATATTTGAACTGGTTTAAAAAAAAAAAAAACCATTCTAAAGTGCAGTGGCAGCATTTCAATGAGCGTTAGAGACAGCGTTACATGGACATTGGAAAAGTAAGACGTGTTTAAAATTATTTAAGTCCTATAACAGCGAATTAAAAGAATTTTTAAGGCCTAAAATTTAGATTTTTAAAATGTCAATTTAAGACCTTTTAAGACCCTGCGGAAACCCCGAAAATAACTAAAGATAAGCTATATAAAAATTATACTATGAAAATATGGCATTATAGCATATAAAATCATGACAAATAATAGAAAATCTATTTAAACTATTTTTTAAATATAAACTAAGAACGTAATTGGCAGAAAAGTAAAGTGTAATAAGTATGAAGTTGCTGAACAGTTGAAATGTCAACTGTAATGAATTGGAGGCAGAGTCATACAGAATTAGATCAGGTTTAAAGATTCATTAGGAAAGGATTTATACTGTACACATTAGCAGGTAAAACAAATGCTAGCAGTTCAAAAGTCAAAGATTTGGGGTTTGAGGAGAAAATAGTGGTGGAAATCTGTAACTTATACTGACTGGATGTCTGGTGAAACGCCCTCCAAAAGCACAATGTTCACTCCACCAATATGGGCTGATGCACACGTTTCTGTCATCTTCTGATGAAGAATATCTAAAAAGAGGAAAAGATATTTCAAAGTGTTTGTGGAGTAAATATTGTGCACAGCCACTTATTCAATGTTACTTGTTCAATTACCCTTCATTTTCTCCTTCAGTGTGAAGCTGCCATGTATTTTCTTTAGCTCTGCCTCCATGGTCAATCCTCCAATGTCTGCCTCCAGGTGTGTGCGATTCACCATGCCTACGCCAAACACTATCAGTGTCACATGCTGAGGCTCGGAGCTCACCAAGCTCCGCCTACGACCCGCTCGGTTTGGCGGAGACTCAGTCTCTGACTCAAACACAGACCGGCATGGAGGCTCTGCTGGGCTCCTCCCACCATCTGATAAGAAGGAAAAGCAAGAGGGGAAAAAAATGATTAATTTAAATTAAATAAATACAAAAACAAAAAAACTCAGTTATTTGAATCATTAAAAATTGGACTACCAATCTCACAATCGAATCTTTGCAGAGCTGTTATGAAACAAGGATCATGCCATTCTGGTTACATGGGGGTGCCCAATGTCTGATTTCATATAAAACTACTGTTTTTCTCCCAATAAGTAAATTTGCAGCTAATTATGATAATGCTGTCAATAAAAACATTTTTTTTTAATGTTTTTATGTACACCGATGTTGATGTACTTTAGCAGTGAGACGCAGCATGTGAAATGCAAATCCTGTCTGCATCCTGTTGTACATCGTGGGTTATAAACGATATGAGGAATCATTAAACAAATATTTTTCCACATTGCCTTTTATTTGACAATTTGGGGAAAAAAAGTAAAAAGGCCATCTTCTCCAAACTTATTTAAAGATTGCACAGGAAAGACAGATCCAATCGGTTATCCAGATAGAGAAGTCAATGGATGGTGCCAAGTGTAAACACGTCGTGTCCTGCTTGATCGGATCATGGTGATCGCATGTTAATGCCAAGTGTATACGCAGCCTGTCACTGTTGGTTTCTGTGTGCTGTGTGTGAAAGAAAATTTTATGTCTTATCCAGTTGCTCACTACCTCTAGTCCCCCAGCTCCAAACACACACACACACACACACACACACACACACACACACACACACACACACACACACACACACACACACACACACACACACGCTATTGGCAAGGCTTGACTATTCTGATTTGACTATGTAAATCCTTAGTCTGGGACACCCCTAATGTCCCTTTATAATATTAAAGATACGTAATTTGAACCCAAACCTACAACGAGTGGCCAAAAAGGAGGCAGATGCAAAAGTGCGTTCTTTTACCTGACAATGCGTTGTCCTGGTTCTTCTCCAAAATCCCTGTAGGGTCGGAGATGAGCGAGTAGAAGTTGAGCAGTTTGTACATATTCTGCCAGCATTCGGCTGATGGCTCGCTTTGCTCCGACACTGTAATGGAGTCCGAGTCATCCATCTGAATGGTCACGTGATCGGCGGCATCGCGTGACCCCTTGCGTGAGACCCGTGACGTTCGTCTCTCCGACCTGGCCAGGGAGCTTCTGCCACGGGGCTCTCGGTTTCTGGTCAACGTGTCTGTGGCCGACCCCGTGACATTCCTTTTGCTCTTCTGCGTGCCAATTCGAGTGGCACCGTTCAGACTGCCCCGGGAGCTGCGGCTGAAGTCTGAGGAGCGGAAATGCCCATGAGGGCGCGCCTTGAACGCGGGTGGGTGACGCCGAGCCAGCGGTGTAGCGGCTCAGCTTGATGTCAGTCTGCGTGGCTTTAATATTGTTAATCATGGTGCTGAACTGGTGGATAAGGCGCACCAGGGCCATGTCTACGTGTTGACGGATGGCCTGACACGCCAGTGTAAAGTGACAGTGGACGCTGGCTTGTGGTCGTCGACTCAGCTCATGAAAGGAAAGTGCACTGGCCGACGAGGCCCACGTCGATGACATGCACTTCTCCAGAACCACCGCATTCAAGCTGAATGTCTCAATCATTAGGGCTGGCTTGAATTCCAGGGGAGGGAGGTTCACAGTTCCCTGCCTGTTACAAAAAACACACACATACACAAAATGTATTTTAACCAGTGCTGGGCAATATAGCTAAAATTTATTGCCATGATGTTTTTTCAAAGGCATATATCAGGAATCACTTTTTATGTAAATGTGACCTATAAATTACTAAACACAGTTCTCACACTCCTGCAGTTCTCAGGCACTTGATTTAAATTTGGGATCGACAAAATCCATTTGATTAAAAAGGGATAAAAACAAAAAAGTATGCGTATAAAATAACCTTTTCATTGCATCATTTAGATTTATGAATCCGCTAAAAATAAACATTTAAATGTCAATGCAAAACAATCCAAACTAGATTTCACCCATAGTAATAAATGTTTCCTGTATGAATAATAATGTGAAAGTCATATCTAAGTTTCCAGTTTTCACCACTAACCTGAACCATTCTGGGCATAACAACTAGGGGTGTGCGATATTACCAAAAAAATTATATCAACATTTTTTTTTTACAAATAACGATGATCAGTCGATATTTTGCTGTGTGTTATTGTGCTGTTACCTTAAGAACTACAGCTGGCTCCGACGATTTTTTATATTTTATATGATATGTGGTGGTCAGTTCACAAAGTGACCGGGATTAATCTTTTCTAACTATTTTTAATTGATTTTATACCTTTTATGGGCAATTTGGGCAATACAAAATATTAGCAAACAAAAGAAATCAGTATCAACAAAGTTTATCTTTTGCAATGCAAAGGAAAGATACCGGAAATATGAAATTTAAATCGCCAATAAGTCACTGGTACTAAGTGAGTCATTTGAGATCGATTCATTCATGAGAGATTGAATGAATTGCCCATTTAAATGATTCGGTTTTACGACTCATTTACTTATAATTGCTCAGAGAGGCAAAACAGTGCTGTGGCTTTGTTTTGGAATTATTTTTGTTGGCACAATAGAGCGAAAAAAAAGGGATGTGATGTCTAAAACACAAGTCTCTTAATATTAATTTCTTGTTTATTGAACTGCTGTGAAAATCTGTATCACATTTGTAATCATGCTGGTTTTCACGTGATATTGATTAACTATATGAAATGATATAAATGTGTACATTTTCTGCCCCCACAGCTTGAATTTTGTGATCATTCTAAATGCATTTTTAAAAGACTGAATCATGCAGTAAAAAAAAAATAACGCACTCTAAATGCACAGTCTAACCTAATGTATGTGTGTATTTCGTTTGGGTTTTGCGATATACTCGATAATGTCAAATCACACATCACAACAATTACGATATTATTATAGACTACTAACAACCCTGATAAACGCTTGTAATCCTAATGATAGCAGCATTGCTTAAGCGACATACCTCCGAACCCGTTTGTTTTTCCTGCATTTGCTGGTGTCTGAGTCCACAATGTCCGCCCTCAGGCACTCCAGGGTACCGCTAAAGGACAGGTGCTCCCCGAAATACATTTTATAGCTAAGTGGAGGGGCATCCTGAGACTGAATCCCAGTGTGACTGAGAAGAGGCTTAAACACCACCTACACACATACAAATACACAAATCTTAATTTCCTCAAAACCCAGACAGGCAAGAGATAAAGAAAGTGATTAAATAGTGTTTGGGGGCTCCTGCAATGAAGCGCCAGAAAAGCAGTACCTGTGCATCGGCTAGCTGCACAGCTGCAGGGCAGAGGTTGGTCTCATCTTGTTCAAGCAGGTCATCCTGGCTGGTGCTGTGCTGGGAGTGTGTGTGCTGGGAATGTGTGTCCATAGTATTCTGATCACTTGACAGAACAGTGTTAAAGTCGGATGCTGAAGGAATGGTTGGAAGCACACCTACAGTATCAGAATGTATGATTAATCCCAATGTGTACTATTCACCCATAGATACACACAATAACCTGCCAATGCTTTTCAATAAAGTTTCCATTCAACACTCTTTCACACACACACACACGCATGCAAACATACACACCCCCAGTCTGGAGGCTGTTGTGCTGCGAGCGGTTTAATAGGGACTCCTGAACGTTGCCTCCTGAGCGGTTCCCCACAGCATTGGACATCCAGTTGTAAAAGCTGACAGACGATGGCTCAGTCAGGAGAGGATGCTCTGTCATCATTTCTGTAGCAAGGCTGTTTCCTAAGAGACACACATATTAAATAATTGTTATTTTAGGTGGTCACATTATAAAGGTAAACTTGCTGATTGCTGGAATTATAGGTTACCAGGGAAAATCCATACAGATAGTTTTTCCAGGTTGCGTTATGCAGTAACTGACGCCATGTGCTGTTTATTTGAAATATATTTTTTTATTCATTTTGGATGTAACTGTTATAATTTATTTGGAATGTTACCTTTTTTTTCAGTTTGAATGCGTCTTTTATTTTCGTCAATATTAAATTAATTAGTACATTCAGATTTATTTTTATTTAGTGCATTTTTATGATTCAGTACTTTTTTTTGTTTTTAATTAAATCTTTTGAATTTTAGTACTGTTTTGCATGGAGTGTTTTTTTTTGTTGTTTTTTGAATAAAGTATGCATTTAAAAAAAAATTATTGGTTAATTAATCGGTTATCGGCAAGTATGATCTAACCTATATATACAGTGGAACCTCTGGTTACGAACGCCCCGGCATACGTATAATTCAGGTTACGAATCGCAGTTCATAAAAAATGTTGCCTCTAGTTACGAAATTTTTAGGATACGAGCGTTGCGCACGGAAAATCGCAGGCAGGTTAGTTTTTACGATCGCCACGTGCTCTCGCTGCGCCTCGCAGCACATACACATCCGCCGTCGCCTAACAGTGTGGAATTACTGAACTTTAAATACTGTACGTATTCCTATCACCATGCCGCCAACAAAGTAGCCTGATGGAAATTTTCCTTCCAAACAATAACTTTCCCTCCTCCCGCTTTCACGGACGCCGCTCCATCATGCACGCAGCGAGACTTCTTAAAGGTAAGGTACCATTTAAAGATTTATTTTTTATATGTTTATATATTTTTATATGATGCGATTTCAATATAACATGTTAAAAGTAAATAATATTAGTGAATATTGGCGTTATTTTTTTTTTTAAGAAACACTTTTTGGATGTCCAGAACGAATTACCGAAGTTTCTATTCATTCTTATGGGAAAATTTGTATCGGGATACGAGCTTTTCAGGTTAAGAGTAAAGTGATGGAACCAATTCAACTCGTAACCCGAGGTTCCACTGTATATGTATTTATGTATTTATATCCCAACCTGGCCAGGTAAAGTGGGTGAAGATAAAGACATATCACTATAAAGATGGCTCACGAATTATGATGGTTCGACTTACGAATGTTTGATCCTATGACACTGATAGCAATACAACAAAATTGTAACAATATTTTTTGGTGTAAATTGTAAAAACATGTAAATTGCTGTTTTGCTAAACTATGTACTGTAATTTGTTAATAATTTAAATCCTAATTCTTGCACTACCTGTACACCATTTACTTGATATGTGAAAGGGGGGCGGGGTTGGGGATCTGTGTTATTTTCGTCAGTAAAAATAAAGAATAAATGAACAAATCTAAAACAAGAAACCTTATACTAAAGCTAATATAACAATGTTGCCATTACATCTTATATTACACCTTGACTTGTGTTAGAATGAGACTAATGAGAACATCTGAGTCTTCTCGAGCAGCAGCGCAACCTGCTCAAGAAAAGGTATCGTACACCCCTGTGTATAATTATGCTACTATTCAGACGAACATCTTCGGAGAAGTACCTGTGCGTGTCAGAGAGCTGCTCTTGGCTGCCAGTTGCTCACTATTGCGAGAAGGTGTTGCTTCCAGAAGGTTGTGCAGACTGGGAAAGCTTCCTGTCAGGTAGCTTAGCAACGACTCCTTCCGTGGACTGTGATTGGCCTGCAGCCCCGTTCTACTCACGTGAGCTGGCGAATCAGCTGCCGTGTCACCGCTTGTGTAGCTCAGAGACTGGTAAGGATGAGAACCCTGAAAACAAGTGGAGACATTCATGAGTCACATCAGCAATATACAAACATCTAATTGGAAAAACTGAGTGGCACGTACCTTGATCTTGAGACCTGACTCACTGTGTGTGTGAGATTTAGACAGCTTTCTCATGATCTCAACACCACTCACAGGAGCAGAATTGCCAGTGGGAGCGGGTCGATTACCTACACCCTCCAAAAGCATTGTGTGCTCGCTGACGGTGCCTGAAACCCCCCAAAACATAATTAAGTAGGATTTGGATACGCCTCATATAATTATCTCCAGTGCTTGCTGTGTTAATACTTGATAATAATCCTAAAACTGATCCTTGAGTACCATCTGTCCTGCACATTTGAGTGTTCTTCTGCACATAATAAATCTGATCTAATGAATCAGTTCATTAACAGCTGTGTAAGTATAAGGAACATAGTGTGAGACAGAGAGCACTCAAAAACCCTGGTTATATACACTGATCAGGCATAACATGATGACATTATAACACTATGACAGGTGAGGTGAACAACACTAATTATCTCTTCATCATGGCACATGTTAATGAGTTAAATATAGCAGGCATCAAGTGAACATTTTGTCCTCAAAGTTGACGTGTTAGATGCAGGAAAAATGGGCAAGCGTAAGGGTTGGAACGAGTTTGACGAGGGCCGAATTGTGATGACTAGACGACTTGGGTCAGAGCGCTCTTCAAAACTGCAGCTCTTGTGGGGTGTTTCCCAGTCAATGCGTGACGGTTCACGACTGTTTTGGCAGCAAAAGGGTGGTCATCAGGCAGGTGGTCAGAATGTTATGCCTGGTCGGTGTATTAAATACGAGATTTAATTTGCATGTTAGAATGCATGTTACCTGCATCATACTCAAACTCCACACCATCAGCACTGGTGTCACTCTGAAGGGCTGCTCCACTGTCTACACCGTGAGCTATATCAGGATGGGTAGCTTCAGGCTCTTTGGGTTTAGGTAGCTGATTAGGTCGTAGAAGACCTACTGCTTTAAACGCCTGGGTTACAACGATGAACTTCATCCACTGACGAGCGAGTGCAACCAAACCTTTTTTCAGTGTGACCAGGGCAGGCAGACCATCATTCTAAATGCATCAGAAAGAAAGGTTAGTAAATTTATATACAGACACAAACACACACATGCTCCATATGCATACTGTCTTACCATGGTGGCCTCCTCTATAACGCTGTAGTTCGCCAGCTGAAGGTAGCGGTGTAAAATATTACACAGTAAACAAGACGGATTTTCGTGAAGGTAGCGGGCTCTCTTCGTTACACGGTTATACTTGCTCCGGAATGGGATGTGAATGCTCTTCTTCTGTTGTAAAAAAAAAAAAAAAAAAAAACACATATGATGTTCATCTGCGAGACACCTTTGATGTGCTTTTCATTTATTTAAGCTCAAGTATTTCTTAACCTCTAGGGCTTCAGTCATGATGCAGCCCATGACGGCACACACACGCAATGTAGACTCCATGTCCAGCTTCTGCAGAGTGGACTTCAGCTGGTCAATAGGCACGAGCCAGGCACCAATGGCAGGAGTCGCTGTGCTTAACAAATTCAGCTGCCTACAATAACAACAATAAATTCATGAATATTCATGGAATAATTATTAAAAATGGAAGGTTTTTTTGAGGTGCATTTTTCCGTTTCCGTTCGGAAATTTCATTGGTCTAATGTTATGTCGCTCAGTTTTTTGGCTTGAAGTTTGTAAAACCGGGAAAAACCCAGGAAAAATCCATATATTAGCCGCTTCTTGTTTAAGCCGCGGGGTTCAAAATGTGGGGAAAAAGTAGCGGCTTATAGTCCGAAAAATACGGTACTTTATTTGTATATTCTATTAAAATTTTGTTGGACAGTTGTAAAAAGCATTTCACTACATCTTGTGCTCTGAATGAATGCGTATGTGACAAACACAATTAGAATTTGATAATGGAAAGGATTACTTTCTTTCTACGTCTTCAGGGGAAAAAAAAAAGAAAAGAAAAAAGATGTATGTATACCTCGACATGGCCTGCATCTGAGAGCGTATGTTAGTCGGGGCTGCAAAACTGAACCAAATTTCCTTTATGGTGAGCTTCATACTACTAGAGTCAGGAGGAGGTGGCAGTAAGGGAAGATCCTTCTTCAGGTCATCGGATTCCACCCCTTCATCCTGCGTAGACCGGTATACATAAACATTAAGAAATAATAAATGTGGAAAAAAAAAAGAGGTTCACATTTAAAAACATAGCAGTACCTGTTCATCCGAGTCAGAGTTATTGTTTGGCTCAGAGCCAGGACTGTGAGTGTCGTTCGGCAGGTTATCATCAGACACATCAGTGCTATATCCACTTCCTGTCTGAGAGCCACTGGAACCATTCGATTTAGAAACGCCCCCCTTACCACCTGTGTCAGCTCCACCCATCACTCCAAATGCACTGTAGAGAACTGCCCCTGACTGGCGGCCACCTGATTGGAGATTGTGGTGGGATACAAAACATTAAGGACAACAAGCCTATATTACCGTTTAACTATAATTATAAAGAATTACAATTTATACAGTACCTTTGACAGTAAGGTTCTCAATGCCACACTCAAACATGATCCAACCCCATTTTTCAGGGCTTGTCCCGGAGCGTGTATGGTCTGAAGAGTGATCTTGAGAATGGTCAGTGCTGATTGATGGTTCTGTTTCATCCACCAGGGCAAAGTCGTCTGTCTCCTCTAAACTGAAGAGAACCTTAGACTTCTCAAAAGGAATGGCAGTTATAGCACCTCCACCCAGATCTGCAACACAAATACACAAAACGTGTAAATGTTTTAAAACAATGTATATTAAATGATGAAAACGGAAATAAAGGACGTGTGATATATACCCAATGAGTCAAGGCCACGCAGTTGGCTGTGTATGCGGTGAATGTTGAGTCTGGCTGCTATTTCTTTGCCTTTTTCTATTCCGGCATTCGATCGCAAAGAGCCACTGGATTGAGGAGCCATCTTTGAGGCTGATGAGAACTTCTCCATCATTACAGATGACTTTTCTGTGTCCTCCACTATTCCCCTGCATGCCACAATTATTAATTAATGATTATACAAATAATGAGTAAAAAAAAAAAAAAAAAGTCCAAATGTTTCCATGTTTACCGATTCATTCGAAGTTGGGTAGCAATTCTATCAAAGCAAAGCGCCACAAGAGAGACATGCGTCATGCTCTTGTTGTCACGCTCCTCTACCGAAGCCTGAAGCACACACAAATTCACCTGCAAAAAAAAAAAAAAAAAAAAAAAAAAGGGCACAATCATTAAAAAAAAAAGTTAATCAAAGTCAGTTCCTCTCTTTCACACACATACTCACACGCATACCTTTGGAATTGTGACATTTGCTTGCAGACCCTTTATTTTGACATTGTCAGGTTTGACTGACAGGTCAGTTTGCCCATGAGGAGTGTTCAAGGATCCATCAGCCTTAGAAATTTTATGCTCCGGCTTTACCACGCTCTGCAAAACACAATCGTTTAAAGGGAACAAAACGACATCATTTGCCCAAAGAATAAAAACTTAATTTATATATTTTTAAAAGCGTTTCATTTTACTCACAGACTCAGGCACAGTGGATTTGCTGATCTGATAAGCTTCGTTCAGCACTTTGCTATGCAAGTCATCCAAGATAGACGCTGGATGGCGGATACTTGCAAAATGCACCATGGACTCAATGTACCTACAGTAACACAGCACATCGAGTTCGCATTATGAGATCTGATGAGATTCATTTCTCTTTTAACACAGTAAATTCACTAATGCTAATGATCCTTTACCATGCTCCAAAACATAAAGGAATTGACTTCCTGTTTTCAAAGCACTAACACTAGAAATACGCTTAAAAAGGTTAAACGATTAAATGTGTTTTTTTTATTAAACCAAATTGCTTATACTAAATTTAAATTTAAATAAACAATGACCTGTCTAGAGCTTCGGCCACTAAGGGAGTCAGCAGCACATTGACTGCCCCTTTAACTTCTACAATAGCAGTGGTCTTGGTCTGGGAAAGAGGCTGATCCATGGTCCAGTCTTCTGTATTTGTGTCCTCATCTGTGTTTTCCATAGCCCGTTTGTCAAGGGGGGTGTAAGGAGTGCTACACACAGACACACACAGGAATATGTGGTAGTAAGAGGGCAATTAAAACAATAGTCAGTAAAACGTCCCAGACACCAGTGTCACATTACCTGCTTAAATCTCCCATGAGCTGAACACCTCTGTCTAATAAAGAGTTAGCAGAGAGACCAGCTTTCACTATCTACAATAAATATATAAACGAAGAAACATCACCATTAGTCATAATATTTATGTTTGAGATTGCAATTTCATATTACATCAAATAAAAACCCTAGAAAGCGCAGTCCTACATACGAACCTTAAAAGTAGGAATGGACAAATGATCAGAGGAAGCAGAACTTTCTTCGCTAGTCGGCGTATCCAGGTCAAGAGGACGGTGTAGGGATGACTTTGACGTTCTCTTATTGGTGGGCTGCTTGACAGACCAGTTGGACACGTGATAATGTGCCAGATAATTATGATAACAAGCCATTAGATGGGGCTGAGTTGTTAGGATGCCCGACTCTGCTTTCTCGGTTTCCATGGAACCCTCTTCCTCCAATCCAAGTGCAGAGACAAAAGATGCCTGAGAGGTGTGGCTAGGCAATAAAGGTGGGCGGGGATCTGCCACCGATAGTGGTCCTTCGACACTGTGATATATAGAGGCGTGACTGTGTTCGATATGAAGCTGCCCTTGCTGTCTTCGCCTGCGTTTCCTTCCTGGGTATGTGCCCGGTCCCTCGTCGCTACTGATTGGATCAAAGTCCTCATTTGCGCTGAAGTAGGCCTCGCTATCGGCGACGGACATCGAAGAGTCGACCGAGCGGTACTGATGGAACGTGTTGGAATCTGCTGAAGGGGTAAAAGGGAAAGAGCCATAGCTACGGCGCTGGCGTGGCGAGTCCAAAACGTTCTCGTCACTCCGAGACACTTCGCTGCTAAACTGTACACCGGCTGGGGGTGGAGCCTTCTCTGTAAAGACAGCAGCCGATAGGCTTTTGGTGCTACCGAGGCGAGTGGACTGGACAAATGACTGACGCTTGAGGGGTGACCGGAGAGGAGACTGCAGCGGAGGGCCTTCAGAGACAGGGCCATCGGTCGTCACAGTCATTAATCTGCAAATGCATACCCACAAATAGACAACATTGGAAAAAATATCCTACAACAGACCATTGTTTTCACAGATGGTTTATGTCGAGATCACCACATAATTAAGTCACGATAACGAGAAAACAACTTTCATGTCGAAATCATAGGAAAACAAGAAAGAAAAAATATTATACTGCATAATGCATTAAAAATCCTATAGGATACTGTTATGTTTGCCAGTAATATTGTAAAAGCATTTAGCAGCTGCTAGTAAGTCTCATGGTTAAATACTCTAATAGCAGTATAGAACAATGTATAGCATCAGCCAAAAAATATTGTTCCCCACTAGCATTAACTAACATTAACTAACCTCAATCTACAAATTAGCCGCATGCAATTACATGCTCATTGTGTATGTGTGTGCCATACTCAACTCTGCACAGGGAGAAGGGCTTTCTCGTTCACCTGCCAGTAGTGGCAGAGCAGCACTAGAAGAGGAGTTATCCTCTGAGGAAGAGGCAGAGCTGTGAGAACGTTGAGGAACCTGTAGACTCAGCTGCTGGCTACGTCTCTCCAACTCAGCCAGTGGAGCAGGGGAACACACATCCCTCCGCACACTGACAGATTTAGCTGCAAAAAAAAAAAAGCAATCAAGTAACAATTAACTTCTATGTAAAAATAAATAAATAAAAAATATATATAACAAATTATATTAGAAAGAAAAAGTAAAAAAAAAAACGGACTATCTGGAAGTTTCGGTGTCTCCTTTGTGATTATCCACTCCCCAGGCTGTAACAGTGATTGTCCATAGCTCATATCGGTCTCACTGCTGGCATTCGAAAAGGCAGAGCTCGATGAAGGGGTGATTTCCTCCAATCGGAAAAAGTCCAAATTACGAGTCGAACCGCCAAAAAAACGGCATCCACCCAAACAGCCGCACCGGTTCCTGCTTCGCTTATACTTCTCCTCTGGCCACAAGAACCATAGCCTGTAAACATAAATTTACATTAAAGGAAACCATTAACACCCAGATGAACCTTATATTCAGAACACATGTGTAAAATATTTACTGGATAATGGTAAAGCACCTTTTCGTTTTCATGTCATGGTGCTCCAGGAAGTGTCTCTGCACCTCATATTTGATTGGATGGTCAGCAGCCAAAGCTACATCAGCAGTGATGAGGTTAAATGTCACAGAGCCAGCCTCAAGCCAATTGGATCGTCGTAAAAGAGGTGGAGGCAGGCCTAATCTCACTGCTTCCTGCTGCTCAATCAACTGAGCAATAACAACGTCCTGAAGAGCTGCGCTGATGCCCTCCCCTACTGCAGCCGTGTGCAAGTTACAGTTCGCCAACCGCAATGTACCAGTCTGGAAAAACACACCTTTTTACATTAACGTGCCACTTACATTCATACTGCTTTATTCTAGTGCTACTTGTTACTTATTTATATGCCTCAAAAAACCTAAAAGACTTCATGTAGCTATTAAGTCTCATTTGCCCTAATTCATTTAACAGCTATAATATATATATATATATATATATATATATATATATATATATATATATATAAATATTATATTAAAATGTTTCAAAAATATTTCGACAATTTTGCTGTATCGCTAGTCAAAAAATAGAGAAAAAGATCGTAAGTGGAAAAACTCATAACTGAGGAACTACTTTATATGCGCACACACACACACACACACACACACACACACACACACACAGAGAGAGAGAGAGAGAGAGAGAGAGAGAGAGAGAGAGAGAGAAACAGACCTTGATGTTGGCTGCGCAGCCATGTTCGACAATGAAAACCTGGGCTCCATCTACTGATAGCCGGGTCATGGTATACTTCAACTCTTCAGATGTTCGGCAAGGGCCAGGCAAGGCTGCATACTACAGAAATAAGACCCAAATACTTCAGTGAGTTTATATATTTACACATGGAACACTCAGGCATAAGAGTTAGAAGGGACAGACTCTGAAGTTCTACCTTGGCATCACAGGTTCTCTGGTCCACTCCATGCTGACAGGTGACAGAGAGTTTAGGCTGTTCCAGCTGGAACTCACGGGAAACCACATGAAATAAAAACGTCTGCCCCCATTCCAGCAAACTGGCACACTGAAATGCAAAAGCGACCACTCGTGACGTTCAATCATTTTATTTCATATCTAGATAGTGTGGCTGAACACATTTCTGAATACAACCCACCTGTGGAACAGTGACTTTGCCTGTTAGAGCCCCGGCTTGGACGTCAATGAGCCAGGCATACTCAAGTGTGTCACTGCCTGCTGGTAAGCCTTCAGCCGAAAACATTGCATGGGCTCGCATCTGCAGGCCTGAGAGACTTAGATGCCCGTCACTCAACACTCCATCCACAGAGGGACGCTACACCGTTAAAAAGAAGGAGCCAAAATGGTAGAAATTATTAGAAAAAGAAAAAGAAAAACGCATATTAAACAACAATGACATTCACTTCACTACAGTGAAATCTTTTCAACCTGGTAGCTGTCGCTAACAAAGACATGGAGAGGAGAGAAGATGAGCTGCAACAGGGTTTCCTTGTAGCCTTTCTTCATCTCAAAACACACACGCTCCAGATACCCTGTCGGACCATCTATACTGTCACTGCTGCAATGCTGAGAGGTAAAGACAAATATGCATTACTACACAAGATACAGGGTTTAATTAAAGGGTTACATCTGGCATACAGGTCTTTTACTGACAGTCGGAAGCCTTCCATGGATCTTGTGGACGTTTATGAGCACAGTGATGTCCCAGGGACGGAGCGAGAGAGGATTGGGTGCGTCTTTGTGGCCGCTGTACTCCAGACCCACTCCAGTCCAGCCAGATGAGGAAGAACAAGAGCTTAATACAGGGCTGGACAAAGATTCCTCAAAGTCTGTGTACATGTCATCTTCACCAAAATAATTTTCCTAAGGTGTATAAAAAAAATAAAAACATTTTTAATTTGGACTGTGTGCATGCAGATGTTACAATTGACGATACAATCGGTTTAGCCACAGCATTATGCGACATAATACATCAGCATCCTCCCAAAGCTAATAGGTGTTCTAATAAAAATAAAAAAAAAAAAAAAAAAGCACACCTTGATGGACAGCAGAGCTCTGAGCAAAGGTCCATATAAGATGATGTGGGAGTCAGGACTGAGTTCCATCTCCACATGCAGCCGGTCCGGGGGCAGCAGGCTGGGGTCAGATGGTACACGAGGAGGAGGAACGCAGGGGGGGCGCTGCGGGGGGCGCAAGGCTGACAGTATAGACTCCTCTATCTCTGAAACTTCACATACAGAAAATGACTTTTTTTAGTCTGATCATATCCAGATGTTTAATTCAGATACAGATATGGAAATGATGAACGCATACAAATATGAAGTAGTTATATTAATTATCATTATGTTATGATATTACACGTTAGGGGTGTAACGGTACAAAAAAAAATCACGGATCGGTATGTACAGTTAGGGGGAATGCAAAACAAAATATAGCTTGAGACTGAATCGCCACAGTGACGCTAAATCTAGTTCCTTTTTTTTTTTTTTTATACCCCTGCCATTGTGGTGTATGTTTTTTAAGTTTAATAATGATAAAAATAAATAAATAAATAAATAAAAACAGTAACACTGCGTTCAAAGTGCGCGGCGGAGAGTAAACAAACTTGTGATCCACCACTTAATACGTTATTATGAAACGCAGATTTTAACTCTTGTTCCGAACGTAAAAAGGACTGCATTGTAATGCAAGGATTGCCCCGAAACAGTTCGGCAGGACAACGTGTACCGTTATACCCTGTTACGCATCTGAAACATCTAGAGGTCTTTACAAAAATGCAACCATGCGACTCAGCACCTGAAAGCACTCTGTGATTTACTAACTTGCATTATGAATGAACTTACATGACCGTTTGAGCTGCTCATCAGACTTCTGTGGGTAAATGGGATGCCAGGTGTAGTCTATAATGAGCATGAAATTTGGCACACTCCAGCAGTCGATCCATCCAGCCCTAAACAAAATTCAGAAACTCAATAATGCAACAATGAATGGATGACGAGAAGAAGGAAAAGAAACAAAGAGTGTCCATACTTGGCCTGGGTCATATTTCTCCAGCGAGCATTGTTGTTCTTCGGAGCCCATTGGGCCTCTGGTGGCATGCCATTGTCTGGCATAGCCTTTGTCTGCTGATAGTCTTTTGCAAGCGTGAGCAAAGGGTATCGACTGGGGTGGCAGTCAGGTAAACAGAGTCGCATGTCCGTATCTTCAGCCTGAAATTGGACAACCGTAGTTGAAAAAAAAAACTTCTTGATGAAAACACAAATCACAAGCAACAATACACATATGCATATACTCACTCTTAAACAGAAACGCGTGTTACAGGTGACAGGAACGAACTCGTGGAAAGGTAAAGTGAAGTCAATGATCAGCGTTTCTCCACAGGCAGCGAGATACACTGGAGACGTTAAGGAAGAAAGGGGGGGGAAAAAACCTCAAAACGTGAGCTGATAAATCGGACGTGCATCCGGCATGTTGAAAAATCAAGTATTAAGCCTGAAGTATTTCAGCTTGTTAGCAGGTAAAGTGAATTTAAGTGTGTTAGAATTATCTATAAAATGTGAAGAAAGTTTTTTTCTTTTTCTTTTGTTAATTCAGCTTGTCAGAGCTCTGGCACCATTACAGCCAGCAGATCTTCCTCACCATTCTCCTGCTGTTTGGTGGAACAGTCGATCCAGTTATGCTGATTGGCAGCCCATATCATCTCAAACTGGTGAAAAAGCATTTTGAACTTCCAGGAATAAGGAACAAATGAGTAGATATCTGGCTCACTGTCACTGGCCCAATCTTGGATCAGATCTGCACGGAATGAAAGAAATTTATGAACAATCTGCATTTAAACTTATACACCGATCAGGCAAAACATTATGACCTTATAACATTAAATATCACTCATTATCTCTTCATCATGGCACCTGTTAGTATGTCAGATATATCAGGCAGCAAGTGAACATTTTGACCTCAAATTTAATGTGTGGGAAGCAGGAAAAACGGGCAAGCGTAAGGATTTGATCGAGTTTGACGAGGATCAAATTGTTATGGCTAGACGACTGGATCAGAGCATCTCTAAATCTGCAGCTCTTGTGGGTTGTTCCTGGTCTTGTGAACCGGGAACAGTTGCCAAGGCTCACTGATGCACGTGGGGAACAAAGGCTGGCCTGTGTGGTCCGATCCAACAATTGCTGAAGAGGTTGATGCTGTTAATGCTCAAAAGGACAGGACTGTTTTGGCAGCAGAAGGGGGACCAAACACTATATTACGCAGGTGGTCATAATGTTATGCCTGATTGGTGGCCATAAAGTAAGACACGAGAAAGAGATTCATTTTCATGCATTTGATCATCAGCCAAAAAAAAAAATAGGTTTACCAGTAAAAAAGTTCTTCTGAGCATAGATGAAATGGTAAGTGGCTTTGTACACCTCGATCTCACACTGCCATGACTGAGGCATATTCCACACCCGTGGGTAACTGGCTATCACATGGAACTAAACAGGCAAAAAAAAACGTACATTTATACTTTGCTCGCTCTTTCTCATACGCATATAGAGACACACACAGCCTCCGAGTGCAAACTCACAGCCAGCATCTCCGCCTCCAGCAGAGTCCTGTATTGCATGCTGCTTGTGGTGTCCACATGCAGTAACTGACCTTTAACAGTGGGAGAATAACCTGAGACAGAGAGAGAGCGAAAGAGAGCGAAAGAGAGCGAGAGAGAAATAAAGATTGATTAAAATGATAAATCCCGTCAGTCAGTCTGAAACAATTCAATCTCAAGGATTCAGGAGGTTATCTGGCTAGACAAAAACTTTTAGATCAAATAAAAATGATTTATACCGTCCTCGCCTACAGTCATAGGGATGTTGACCTCCAAGTATGAACCTGCGCCGACGTTGACATGAATGGCGTTTGTCTCCTAGAAAATCAAATAAGATGAATAAGCAGCCCGATTTCCTCTGACAAAGAGGGACAAAAACAGCAGAAAGGAGAAATTGTACCCTGTTCTTGGTGAACAGTAGGTCTATGGTTGCATCTGCTATTATGTTCATTCGGAGTTCAAAGGCCAGTATCTGTCTGGGCTTTCCTGGTGTGGGAACATCGCTCACTTTCATCGGCTGATAATCTGCAGGCAGGAAGAACTTCCAAAGGCTGTCCCTGTGGTGACGGAAACGAGAGAACATTTATGAGGCGTACTGATAATGTGTTCAAGTATTTCATTGCGCAAATGCATTAGTGTGTTTATAGACCTCTGTCGGTCTGCCCACGGGCCATAGTTAAAGTCTGTTCCTTTCCCACACACGATATCTAGGCCCCAGCATGGAGGCAGATCCTGCAGCTTAGTGCCCTCTGAAGAAGCATCTGCATCCCCATTCTCCAGCTCTTCAGGGACTAGACCTGTAGACGTTAGATGTACATGAAAATTACGCACAGCAGCACTTACAATAAATACTCTTCCATTGTTCTGCAAAATAAGCAGAAATAAGTCAGTGGGTGTTGCCTATAAACAAACGCTGCAATAAAACATTTTGAAGGAAAAATAAAAACACACACACAAACCTGGTTGATCCTGGTAGTAATAAATGTCCACATCATTTGACTGCATTACTACAAATCCCTCTCCCATGAGTCTAGGTGGCCTGGAAAAAATAAGCAATAATTATAAACTAGGGCTCATTCAACATCAAGTCCACATAAAATAAAACCTATAATAAATATATTAGATAAATAATATACTCAGGGTGGAACAGTTTCGCTACAGGGCTTTCGGTTCGGTGCAAACGTATACCGAATGCAATCCTTTTCCACATACCAAACATAGTTCAATTCTTTATTCCTCTCAGGAATGTTTTAAGTGGCGGACCGCAAGATTGTTTAGTCTCCACCTTGCAGTTTAAGCACAGTGTCAATAAACTTGAAAACATACACAACAATGCCAGGGGTATAAAAAAGAAAGTAGAGTTAGCGCAGTGTCTCTGTGGCGGAAATAAGATTTGTAGTAAAACTCGGATTTGGTTTCGCGCATGTGCAAAATCGTCATGACAAGCTACCGCTATGGATTCTTTACCGTTTTATGTCCACCTTCTGAAAAGGAGAAAATCCTGACAATTCCACATATTTAGAGAGGGAATGAACGAAGGATGAAAGGAATGAAGACATTTGTTAAAATATGCTGAAATAAGTAGACAAATATAAAACATTGTATAAATGTAAAAAAAATTCAAACTGTTTATTTTAATGAATGTTAATAATAATACATAATTAAATAAATAAAAACAAGCAATTTTAGGTTTTGCATTTCTTCCCCCTGACTGTACTGAACTGAACCATGATTTTGATTTATAATATACACTTAATATCATAATTTTAATAAACAATGTCTGACCATAAAATTCAATAAGTTGCAAATGAACAGCTGTAAAAATCATACTTATGAGGACAATATGACATTAAACAAGTAAAAGTTCCTCTGATTATTAATCCTTCATGCTGGCGAAAGAAGCTAAAAGATATCACCGAAAAACAACTGGTCTACAAAGAAAACTCACTCATCGTTTTGTTGACCAAGATATCTGGAATTAGGCACCAGCATCACACGCACGTTCTCCAGAGAGCCTTTTACTATGTGCATGAACTGATCCAGATGACTGCTGGGAGGCTTGGTGGCATAAGTCAGGAAGGCATCGTCAAAGTTCATACACATAGTCTGAGGAAGGTGAAGATTCCCAAATGCCACCCGACCCTGATTGAGTAAGGAAGACGGAAAAAAAAAAAGAGGGAACATTACTATTAGAATACCATATTGGTGGGGTTACACAAAGCATTTTCCAATTTTAGAATGGGAGCATGATAAGTGGCACAGTGTCTGGTACCTAATTAATACATCAATACATAATCAAATACGTTAGGGAATAACAAATGCCTTAAGTCTTCACACTGAGTAACAAATCCACTAAGGTATCAAATGGACATTAACAGACACGAACACAAATTGCAGTCTTTTGCATTTTTATTGCCTGGAGGCTTTTTTCTGTACATTTCCAGAATTCAAGACATGGCCTAGCGTAGCCACGTGTCTTAAAGAATGGTGATCAGTATGAGGTTGTATACTGTAATTTGTTAATAATTTACTCAGGGACCATCTATATTAGGTGGCACTGTTGTCTTTTTTCCCAAAAATAATATGCCTTGAAACATTAAGAAATATTTGTCAAATTTCAAATTGACCAAACAATAATGTGGATGCCAAAATAATGAACCCGACATCGATGCATTTCATTGTAGAGACAGGGGCGGTGGCGCAGAGAACACATATACACCAGCTCGCACTGGATGCGTGCGTATTCTCAATAATGCAAAAGCGGGAACACGAGAAGCTATTTTAACCCTGGCCTATTTACAGACAATTAAAACCAATACGCATTGTGTGTGAATGCGCTTACATAATGCTACATTTACCGGAAGGCCAAAATTGAATTGGGTGACAGGTTATATTGCTGTCTGTAAAGTGCCCACACTTTACTGTCCTAGATGAAAATGAATTGGGAAAAGAAAGAAAAAAAAAAAAACATGAGACATGGCTGTACTCACTGTACTGATGTTGACTTTTATGACTGGTATTAAGGACCTCCAGGATGAAGATGGGTCCTGGGATTCTGCTTTGATATTAACACTTTAAAAATAAAATAAAAAATGCATTACAGTCATGAATCATAGAGCTACAGTACATAATTCTCAAACCCGTCATCTATACGTTAATATTTACAATACAGAAACACAAAAATAAATAAATAAATAAAGTCCACCAAGTAAATCAGGTCAAAGTATTTGCACCATTCATTCCTTCACCTTACAGATGAGAGATTGTAATGTTACCTGTCAAGCGTTTTATTTCGCTCCTCTCCGCCCTTCTCTCCGTCTCGGCAAGGTGGAACGAGAGTGGGTTCCAAGCCGAACATATCCTGCAGCCTTGCGTACACATCTGTACGGTTGTAAACGTGGAACTCAAAGCTGTTAACGGTTATGTACAGCCGTGTCTCGGCCTTTGGGTCTTTACAATATGAAAAATGAATAAATAAATGAAAAATATTGCTCATTCGACATGAATATAACAGGAGCAGAGACGATTTTTATGCTGGTACTTCTTTTACCGTGCTGCTTCTGTTTAGGGTTGTACATCTTCCACCAGCGGAATATAAGGAAGCCATCTTGAATTCTGGGAAAATAAATAATAATAAATAAAAATGTTTGCATTAATATTCAAGTCTTTATTTGCCATTTTAAACAGTCCTTTGTGTACGAACATGACCCCTGTGTCACACTATAGGATCTAAAATTTGTCATTATGTCAGACTGTACAAGTTTTAAAAAAAAAAAAAAAAAAAAAAAAAAAGACTAGTTTTACATCATCAATCCGTGGTGCATTCAGGACCCGCGTCCTCTTGCTAACTGTATCTAGCGGCAACGAAAAACGATTCGTTTGTTACATGCCTTGATAATTATAAAACGTCCCACAAACACTTGCTTTTCCCTCCATAACTCAATAAGTCGCTCTTCTTGCTGTAATGTCCCCTGAACGTGTTCCCACGTTTTTTTTCCTAAAGTGGTTCGAAGTTATCGTGCTGACTGCGTCGCTCCTATTGCTTCTTAGATTGACAAGCAAACCAGCGATCAAAGACTACAGATTTCAGCTTCGGATTCTAGAACATTTTGAGGATTTTAAAGATTTGCCTCTGATGAAGAAATCGTGGTCGAACTTGCACAGTGTGAACCCAGCAGGAGACCTCTCAAAGAAAACCTACAGGTATTACCAAGTATTGCGTGCGTACCTAATTGACATGTCCTCGTTGATGAAGTACACGTCCCGGAACATGATCTTCCCAGAGAGGACAGAAAAGGAGAACGAGCCTGCAAGTACAAATGAGAAATACACCACAGCATGACTCTCGGCTTCGTCTATCGATCAAGGTGTTTCTTCCGCATAGAAATACTATTAATTACCGATGTGTATGTATCCATTTTTGTAGAGTCGGTTGAGGATAAGCGTGAGAATGAGTCCGATGTTACGGGAGTTGTAGTACGTCAAATATATAATCCATCCACAAGACAGAATCGTGGCTGTAAAAGCAAAGCAGAATTATTTATTGAGTGAGACGACTACTGTCTCTTTCAGAAATCAAGTTTTAGGTACAAACAAGGGACCAATAGAGGCATTTTTACATGAACATTGTAGGAAATTAGTAGAAATTTTTGAGGAACTCACCCACAAGCAGCCACACAAAGTTGGAATTGTGTTGGCTGAGGTACGTATCCAATTCATTAATACTATTAGCCAGACTTCTGTTTGGCATGTTATCCATGGTTAGAGGATGCTGTAAATGAAACAATTACAATTAATAATAATAATAATAATAATAATAATGATAATAATACTTTTGACAACCCTGAGGAAAACCCACTAAGATTAATAGCCCCTAGGTGACTGTGTGTAAATGTGTGAATAACAATAAATCAGCTGCTTCTTGTCAGATTGTGTAACTGGGATAAAGCTACAGTCTGTCAGAAAAGTGAACGTGACATATTTCATGATTATCAGTGATGGACAGTAAGCAAGTAAATGTAATTCGTTACTGTACTTAAGTAGCTTTTTCGTCTATCTGTAATTTTACTATAGTATTTGCATTTGTGGAGACTTTTACTGTAACTCACTACATTTCAAAGTCAAATATCGTACTTTTTACTCAAATACATTTTGAGAAATCAGTTGTTCCTTTTTATTTGAGTGGATAAAACCTGGTCGAAAACGCAGCAATCCACCAATCAGAGTCGAGCGCAAACTCTGTTTTGAACTTGTTTTGATTGGTGCTTGCTGGTATCTACTTGGCACCAACATAGAGTTCAGCATCGGTTTGAGAGGAATAAATGATGGAAGAAACTTCTGACTCGAACTCACCACAACCCCCGTGTCCTTATTTGTGTTTTTTTTTTCAAGTAGTTGAAAAGAAAGTTTTGGGCTCATGATAATTGTAATCATTGTTTGACTCATTAATATCATTCTATTAAAAGATTGCTGAGAGTAACAGAGTCTTTTCACATAAGCTGAGTTGATTAGGAGTCTTGTAATACAAATAATAAAAGGATAATAATAGCCATAATAAATCAGTCTTCTTCTTCTTCTTTCGGCTTCTCCCATTAGGGGTCGCCACAGTGGCTCATCCATCTCCATACCCCGCTGTCCTCTACATCTGTCTCTTTCAAACCAACCACATGCATGTCTTCCCTCACTACATCCATAAACCTTCTCCTTGTCCTTCCTCTTTTCCCTCTTCCTGGCAGCTCCATCCTCAGCATTGTTCTACCCATAATCCTGTTCATTCTCGTCACTCCCAACAAAAACCTCAACATGTTCAGCTCTGCTACCTCCAGCTCCATCACCTGTCTTTTACTCAATGCCACTGTCTCTAAACCATACAACATCGCAGGTCTCACCACAGTCCTATAAACTTTCCCTTTCACTCTCACAGATACTCTTCTATCACAGATCACTCCTGCTATCACTCTTCTCCACCCACTCCACCCTGCCTGCATTCTTTTCTTCACTTCTCCAACACACTCTCCATTACTTTGCACTGTTGACCCCAGGTACCTGAACTCCTCCATCTTCTCCACCTCTTCTCTCTGCAACTGCACCACTCCACTGCCCTCCCTCTTATTCACACAGATGTACTCTGTCTTACTCCTACTGACTTTTATTCCCCTTCTCTCCAGCGCGTACCTCCACCTCTCCATGCTCTTCTCAACCTGCTCCCTACTCTCACCACAAATCACAATATAATCTGCAAACATCATAGTCCACAGAGACTCCTGTCTGACCTCGTCCATCAACCTGTCCATCACCAATGCAAACAGCAAAGGGCTTAGAGACGATCCTTGATGCAGTCCAACCTCCACCTTAAACCAGTCTGTCGTTCATACTGCACACTTCACTGCTTTTACACTGTTCTCATACATGTCCTGCACCACCCTCACATACTTCACTGACACGCCTGACTTCTTCATACAATACCACAACTCCTGTCACTATGTGCTGCTAGTGACTTTAGTACAGTGTGGTCCACAAGTCCTGTTGAGGCCATTTTGTAAAGATGTTATATAATGGAACTGTTAATGGTGCAAGCAAGAATCTTCTATGTGACATATTAAAGAAGAAGAAACAGATGCAGGAAAGTGTTGCACCAGAAGAGTTGCAAGTTCTCAGCCATGTGACTTTAGAGAAATCTAAGACATACCAGTAGTTTAATATCCTCCTTAATCCAAACCAAGTTCATTTCAGGTACTTACAGTGGCATGTAAACACGTTACATAATTATAAATGTCAAACGTTTTTGTCAGTTTCCACAATTTGTACAAAACACAGTTTGTACTCCAGATGTATCTTGAGAACATCCACTTTTTCACATGTACAGTGTCTGATGAAAGTGTGGAAACACCCAGTTTTTCTGGGTTTTGAGACACATGCATGTTCCTTTTGTTTATATACAACAAAGGACATAAAAGGCAAAAACACACAAAAATTGGACAGTGAATAATGACTGAAAGAAATCTTAATTTTTTTGTCTCTAACAGAAGAACTTGTGTAAGACGGAAAACAGGAGAGATGATGTTAGCAGACTGTTAGTTTAATAGTTTGAGGTTGTTTTGGCACATTGAAAGACAGAAACATATGCCAGGTAAAAGCATTACTGTACCAACATGGCTACCATTCCTCACTTAAATGCCACACAATTCCATCTGGATGCGGCTCATTGGAACGAACTTTACCAAAATACGAGATTTTACAGCATTGTTTAGAAGAAGAAAAAAAGACCGTTGGAGTGTTATCCATCATACAATGGGCTTCCCAGTCACTGCACCTAAATCCTATTAAACTGCTCTGGGGTGAACTGTATCACACTTTCAGAAAGAAATCTCCAACTAGTGAAGAACAAGTTTTACAAAAGGCATGGCAAAGTACTTCAGCTGAATGTTTTCAGATGCCAAGAGTGTGTACATCTGTTTTTCATGCTAAAGTCGGATTTTTCCACTAAAAACAAAGTGCAACATCTGTACAATTATATAATTTTGTTCAAAGTAAATCTGAATTAATTAAATGACCTAGTATGTTGCTTATGCATATAATCAAAAGAAACATGCAAGTGTTTCTTAAAAATGATAGACTAGGTGTTTCCACACTTTTGACCATCACCGTACTTGTGCTGGACAGATTTCATTAAAGGGTGCATTTAATTAATGAGCATCAACCTTTTACATATGATTCTCCATAAAAATGCTAAAGCACTTATTTGTGTCTCAGTAGTGCATCAGTAGTTCATGCATAAAAGAAACATTTGCATCCGGAGTTGGTCATGTGGGAAACGAAAGAGACCGAGGCCATGACAAAGTTTTGACTTTGCAAATGAGACTTGTTGTGACGATTTTTTATATAATCCTAAATGAAGATGTAGTGCAAACCTGTTAACGTTTGAACGGGAATGAGAGACTATCAGAAATAAGTGTATGAAAAAGAAAGCATATTTATCTACGAGCAGCGACAGACAGCTTTGTGCAAAACGAAAAGGTTTGAAAGGATTCAATGCTTTAAAGGGGGAAAACAAAGTATCCGAATTCCACATGCGCGGGTGACGTCAACATGTTTTGAAAGTGACAGTGTTATTGTAGCACTAGTGTTCATAGGCCAACGTACACCAATCAGGCAACACATTGACATTTTGACATTATGACCAGTAAAGTGAATATCACTGATTATCTCTTCATCATGGCACCTGTTAGTGAGTGAGATACATCAGGCAACAAGTGAATATTTTGTCCTTAAAGTTGCTGTGTTAGAAACAAAAAAAAATGGGCAAGCGTTCAAGCGAGATAGATGAAGACCACATTGTGAATGCTCAGGACTGTTTTGGCAACACAATGTTAAGCAGGTGGACATAACGTTATGCCTGATCGGTGTATGTAAAACTTGAAAACATCTGATGTGTAAAGAATAACATTACTTTGTCTCTGCATTCCAATGAATAATTAAGGTGCTGTCAAAGGATTGCTGAAGGTTACTCTAATAATAAAAGCTGGGCATGCTCAGACAGATTTAGCAGGTATGCAGTGTGCAAAATGTACATGATTCATCACATGACAAAAATGTGTTTACCGGACAGATTTCGAAACGAATCAGGAGTATTACGCTTAAAGTTTAAGGATCAGTATGTCCTGCTTGCATCTAGATTATGGAAAATGGTGTGTGCAAATGATGGTAACTGTTGTTGTCATTGTGCTGAGGATCAGAACAGTATAGGAGCAATGCACTGATGTGGTGTTGCGCCAGTTTGTTTGTTTGCAAGTCTGTCAATCGCATCAGCAAGCTTGTCCACAATACTATCCAATGCAAACAAACCCCAAAACTCCTAAGTTTTGTATCGTGTAGTAGTCCAAGTTGCTTGATGTGACTGCGTGTAATCCGATTAAACCATGAACCCACTCAATATCATACACACATTTATTTCCATCTTTTCAATGCCAACTACATACTTCTCGTCATTCAATCCTCAAGCAAAGCCTTTGCTTTAAAAAAGCACGATTTTATATTTAAATTGAGAATCCACACATAATGTATTAAGTGTAATGTGTGTCCCGAGCAGCAGTGTATGAACTGACGAGTTGAGCTAGTACCAAGCTAGCTACCAGTTTAGCTCCTGAGCTGTACAGCTACTGTTACTGACTGGAACCCAGGCCACGGTCTGTTCACACGTACGCCGTTAATAAAAGAAGCTTGACATTACCTTACCTCACATTGTAGACCACAAAATTATATGTCACGTCGCCATAATGATTCTTTTTACACGGCCTTTCTTCTCGTCTAACCCAAAACCCAGAGCGCTCGCACATCTCACAAACAGTTTCCGGAATATTTACATAGACGTCATACGGTCATATGGTCACGTGCTCAATCCAGCCAATAGGACGCTCGGGTTGTTTCTTAAAGCAGCAACAAACTAAGGAATTCATAAAAACGGGGCAGGTGCAGTTGAAGTAATCGTGCACGTGGAAAAAGCTGACAAAGCTGATCTTTCAAAAATGCAATGACAGCATATTTATTAGCCCTCTGGTAATGCCCTTATTGTTAGCCTGCTCAGGAAAGCATACGTGTTCACATGTACAGTGTTTATAGTCAGAGGTGGCAAAAGTACACACATCCATTACTTAAGTAGAAGTACAGATACTCATGTTTTAAAATACTCGGGTAAAAGTTGAAGTACTGATTATACATTTTTACTTAAGTGAAAGTAAAGAAGTCTTGGCTCCGACATGTACTTAAGTAAAAAGTAGTTATTACTTCTACCTGTTTTAGCTGTTAACTGGACCTCACATCATATTAATATTAGATAGATAGATAGATAGATAGATAGATAGATAGATAGATAGATAGATAGATAGATAGATAGATAGATAGATAGATAGATTGATTGATTGATTGAATTTTATTGTCATTGCATAGTACAGGTACACAGCAACAAAATGCAGTTTGGCATCTACCAGAAGTGCAAAAAGTAGCAATCATGCAAATAGTGCTGATAAATATGTATTATATTTACAGCATGTGATATATATGTAAGCATATGTACAGTGATTAAATATAAAGGCTATAACAGTGCAGAGACGTGTGGACATCATTAAGAGCCTTTGCTATGTTTCCACACGGACAGTTAATGAGGTGATACCGAAGAAAGTGCACCTCTTCGAGTAAAGTCAAGAAGCTTTTATATATATATATATAATCATAGACATTTTACAGATTTGAATGATGTATTGTTTTTATCTTTACAAACAGTACATTTAAGTTTGTGTTGCCATTATGAGGGAAAAACCCACAAAACGCCACCCAGAGGGTTAATTGTGTAAAACATGGCGGATTTGGTGTTTGATTTGAGACTTGGCCAAAAATAAAACAAAAGTTTACTGATTACAATAATTTTTCGGTGAAGTTTATTTATTTATTTTATATCTAAGTAAAGAAGGGACGTCGTGAATAAGTGTATGTTTTGCTGGAGGTTTTAATTTCGCCTCTTTTATATTTATTTTTTTATTTATTTATGTATTTATATTTTTTTATAAAAATGGTAGAAACAGAAATGCCGCTGAATTGATAGCGTTAATACAGTTTAGTTAATACTGTTAATCGGTTGTTCGGCTGAAATCGGTGCACAGTGAAAATAAAAATTTATATTTCACCAAATCATTGGATTAAAACTAAAGTAACGAGCCGGTTTTGAAAATGTAAGAAGTAAAAAGTACAGATATTTGTGTAAAAATGTAATGAGTAAAAGTAAAAAGTTGTCTGAAAAATAAATAGTGGAGTAAAGTACTGATACCAAAAAAATCTACTTAAGTACAGTAACGAAGTATTTGTACTCTGTTACTTCCCACCTCTTGTTTATAGTGCACAGAGAAGTTCAATTATTTCACAAGAGTTCCACTGTCATTCCTATTAACCTCAAATGTTGGCACACCTGCCCACCTTCCAACCTAATCTTTTTTTTTTTTTCCAATTTATATTTGCAAGCATTTCAAATCATGGCCAAATCATGGCCTTATCCTAGACTCCAACCTCCACTATGGGCAAAACCAAAGAGCTGTCTAAGGACAATAGGGACAAAATTGTAGACCTGCACAAGGCTGGGATGGGTTTCATGACAAGAGGCAAACAGCTTGGTGAGAAGGCAACAACTGTTGGTGCACTTATTAGAAAATGGAAGAAATTCAAGATGACTGTCAATCGGACTTGGGCTCCATGCAAGATCTCGCCTCTTGGAGTATCAATGATCATGAGAAAGGTGAAGGATCAGCCTAGAACTACACGAGAGGACCTGGTCAATTACCCGAAGAGAGCTGGGACCACAGTCTCAACAATTACCATTATAAACACGCTACACCTTTATGAATTAAAATCCTGCAGCAGCATGCAAGGTCCCCTGCTCAAGCCAGCATGTCAGAAGTTTTCCAAAGACCATCTGGATGATCCAGAGGAGGCATAGGAGAAGGCATGGGAGAAAGTCATGTGCTCAGATGAGACCAAAATAGAACTTTTTGGTATAAACTCCACTCGCCGAGTTTGGAGGAAGAAGAAGGATGAGTACAATCCCAAAAACACCATCCCAACCGTGAAGCATGGGGGTGGAAACATCATGTTTTGGGGGTACTTTCCTGCAAAGTGGACAGGAAGACTGCAGCGTATTGAGTAAGGGTGGATGGGGCCATGTATTGTGATACGTTGGGCAACAACCTTTTTTCCTCTGTAAGAGCATTGAAAATGGGTCGTGGCTGGGTCTTCCAGCATGATAATGACCCCAAACACACAGTCAGAGCAGGAGTGGCTCCGTAGGAAGCATTTCAAGTTCCTGGAGTGGCCTAACCAGTCTCCAGACCTGAACAAAATAGAAAATCTATGGAGGAAATGAAACTCCATGTTGCCCAGTGACAGCCCCAAAACCTGAAAGATCTGGAGAAGACCTGTATGGAGGAGTGGGCTAAAATCCCTGCTCAGAGTGTGCAAACCTTGATTTTAGATTCTGTCTCACATTGTTTAGGGGTACCTACAATGAAAATTACAAATCTCTAGAGTCTTTGCAAGTGGGAAAACCTAAATAAAATCAGCAGTGTATTAAATACTTATTTGCCCCACTGTAAGTAAAAAGTAGCCATTACTACTACCCATTTTAGTTATGCTGGAAACTGGACACCACATCATATATATATTAGGACTGTCAATCGATACAAATATTTAATCGTGATTAATCACACAATTGTCATGAATATCACGATTAATCGCAACTTAATCACACATTACATTTTATCACATTACATTTTGTTCCAAATGTACCTTAAATAAATACTTTTCACGTTTTAATACTCTAATCAACATGCGCATGGAAAAATCCGGATGCTTTATACAAATGTATGTTTATTATTAGTAAAACCAAACTCAGTATTGGACATAAAGACAAAATATTCTTGCAAATGTTTTAAAGTTATTATGGGGTTTTAAATTACGTAAATTATCAGGACACCAAACGGAATTTTTGCTATGTTTCCACACGGATGGTTAATGAGGTGATACCGGGGAAAGCTTTCTATTCATATATTTATGTCTGTGCAACCCCTGTCTGTTTTATTATTTTTTACAAAATTACAGTGTTTTATTATTATGAGTTTAATAATTCAAATTATGTATTTTTCTCATCTGTATGATCAAAAATGACTAAGATTAATTCAAGTTAGTTTGAACGTTATGAGATAAAAATGGCACAAAACTCGCTGGCGTGTTTGTTGACCCCAGTGGGTTGATTGTGCACATTATGGAGGATTTTGGTGCTGATTTCCAAATCAAATAATATCAAATTTTATTTTTTTTACTCTGATTTAAGAGTTGGCCCATGAGTAAAACAAATGTTTACTGATTGAAGATTATTTTCCGTTAGACTTTTTATTTTTATATCTGAGTAAACAAAAGACGTCGTAAATAAACGTGTTTTCTTTTTTGCCCCATTTATATTTATTTAATTATATTTTTAATAAAAATGGTCAGACAGAAATTAATTAATTGTGCGTTAATGAAATTTGTGCCATTAAAATTAATTTGCGTTATAGCATTATTAATTTTGAGCTAATTAATAAATTAATACAAAAAATAATTTCAAATGTCGTGACCTAATGAATGTATCCAGGCTGAACATCCACCATATAGAACACAAGCAGAGAAAATATAATGACGATAATCCGATGATTGGGAACGTCTCTGTTATCGGTCATATCTTGGTCTCATCCACGTTAACCCCATACTTCTTGTTGCCTTCTGCCTGCTCATTGTTAACTTCGTACTAGTCAGCATATGTGGTGTGTGAAAGCCAGGAAATGATACACCAGTGGTACATTGAATAATCCACACAATGACATGAAATAGTTTGATGGGCTGAAATATATTGAAAATAAATATTTCACCAAATAGATTAAAACTAAAGTACTTAACCTGGTTTGAAAATGTAAATAGAAAGTACAGATATTTGTGTAAAAATGTAATAAGTGAAAGTAGAAATTTGTCCGAAAAATAAATAATGAAGTAAAGTACTGATACCAGAAAAATCTACTTAAGTACAGTAGTGAAGTATTTGTGGCACCACAGGCATCAGATTTCCGATATTATGGTTAGCGGTCATCTTAATTTCTATGGTAATGTGATCTGTCTGCTTAATCTTTAGTGAAGATGGATACATTTCAAAGACCACATAAAGAGAATAGACCACCATTTAAGCATTATCTTTATTTCCATTAAAAAAAAAAAAAGAACAATCCTTTATACAGGTTGCCTTTCCAAAATATGTAGAAACCCCCTCCCCACACAGACACACAGACACACACACACACACCATATCACCACCTTCTGATTCTTTTTTTTCTTAGAATTATTTCATTTACAAACTGTACAGGACTAAATAATAATTTGCCATTGCTTTTCCACTCTCACTTATCATGTCTTCATGAAAACACTAGACCATTATTGCAAACAAAACTTGATTTATTCACAGTGAGCCGTTACTGCCTGCAAAAGAAACATCAGAGTAAGGCTATGCCATCAGCAGCACTTGGTAGCAGCATCACAATCCTTATAGTGAAGAAAAAAAAAATTCATGATGAACACAATGAGAGCCCTGTCCTGCATAGCACTTGTATGGGCAGTTTCTCATTATTTAAAGACCAAACAAAGTACACAACACACATACACCAATACAATTACTCATTATACACTGTTGTTATAGAAAGGTTCAAACAAACTCCAGGGTTATTTAGTGCATTTATACATACATACTATACACAAACATACTTTTAGAACATGAATAAATATCATCCATCTTGAGGATTAACGAGAGTTTCAATGCGAAAAAGTCAAAAATTCATTAGAATATCACGCTCCTGCACACTGGTGAAAAAAGGCTTCCCAAATACAAATGAATGAAGGCCTGGCCTCAGCTTCTCTGCCATTGCCATAATGATGTTCAGATCTCCTTCAATAGCCAAGTCCAGGTCGGTTTTTAGATTACGCAGCGACCGGAATGGCTTCTTCCCCTTCTGACTGCAATAACATTATGACCAACAAATGATTTCCTGTTATTTGATTCTACTCGACATGAAAAGCTCAACACGATCCTAATATCTAATTGAATAATAAATGTGTAGTGGTTAGATCAGTGACTGTAGTGGAAGACTATAATACATACGTTTCGTCCTCGATATATCTGAGCAATGTCAGAGCCTTCCTGTGCAGCAGTAGGAGAAAATGGGACAAGTATACACTCCGCAGGTTTAGCCCTGGTTTCAAGAGGAAAACCTATACACACACATGCCCACATACACAAAAAAGATACAAGTTAATCTTCATAAATTACATTTAGACCCACAGCAAGTCGTGCTAGACTAGATCTAGAATAGACGTGCTAGATTAGACAAAATGTAAGCAGGTTCAGAAAAGATCAAGTGGAGAACAGTCCATACCTCATCAATGAAAGACTTGACCAGTTTATCTTTGTGCATGACGTCCTGAAATATATTCCTAGGCAAAGAAAATAGCATTATTATTATTATTATTATTATTATATAGTACACATGCTACTGAGATCTAAAAAAAAAAAAAAAAAAAAAAAAGCTGGATATGGATATGTTTATACATATTCCCTCCCTAGTAATTATATGAGGCCAAAACATACATACAGTGGAGATCAAATTAGAGAACAACCTACAATTTGTATTTGTTTTTTAAACACATTTGTATATTTAGAATATTTCATTTCTTTATTATCTATATTAATTTTTTCCTGTACTCTGAAGCAGTCTTTTCTCTAATTTCAAGGTCACTGCTTAGTCCTATTAAACTAATTCTATCCTAAGAGTAGAAAGGAGGCATATTTTAAAGCATATTTCAAAACACTGTTGAAAAACACTTTCAGAGGCTTCCTGGAAATGAATGTGTATCTGTGGACTGGTGCTAATTTTTATAACTATTTGACAAACTCTATTTAAACCAGCACTATTCCTTTTTGCAAGATGGTGAGCCACCAGGTTGTTCATCTCAAGAGAAGTTGGTCATTCCAAATCTGTAAAAACTCTAGAATATTGCAGCTTTAAAACGATGCTAATTCATTCTAGTTTCCCCAAAAGCCTAGTCGTCCCAATGCACAAGAGAAAAGGATCATTCAGAGTATCTAAATTGAAAACCAGTTCAACACTGCAGCTGGAATTGATCACCAGTTCAGTGCTGAACAGGGTAAAGATCTGTCTCAACATACCGTATCTCCTCGTTAAATAAAGTGTCTAGGCCCCTCATTAGCAGAAAAAAGGTAACGCTAACATTTGCTGAGGAGCGCATTGTGTGGGCAGAGGAGAACTGGTCCAAAGTTCACTTTATGGATCAGAGCTAGTTTTGGGTCTGATGGGTAACATTATGTTCAGTATCAAACTAGGAAAAGAGTGAACCCAAAGTGTGAAAAAGTGACCCTGAAAGGGTAGAGAAGGAGATGGATTTATGGTTTGGGGGAGGAGTTGGGCCTCTTAAATAGCTACCTGGCAGGCCGAATGCAAAATCAGAACCGAAATGTGGTTACTTCCCTGTAAAATTCTCCCAATCGGCCCGTAATTTTCATGCAAGACAATGTCCCCTGTTACACTGCAAAACAGGTAAAGCAGTTCCTTAGAGCTAAGAACAAACTGTGATTCACATCAGGATCACACCAGAACAGTGTGAGAAACTAGTGATGTCCTGTGGCTACAGATGTTCTGAAGTAATTTAAAACCAAGGCATTGGCACATCCTGCTCTTTTTTTTTTTATCTTCTTTCTTACTATGTAAAAATAATTTTGATCACTGTATTTTCAACAACATAAAGTTTTTTGTTAGTCCCTTGGTTATTTTGTGATACATGTAGTATGTCCATATCTTATATTCCTTCAAATTATGAGCGATCAAGCATTCGTACATTTTGATTACCACTGTAGATTAATGCACACATACACAAATGATATGTGTATAGGAAATACATAAATACATATGCACACAGTTCATATACAGTCGATTAAAAGATTCTGAATTCTTTCTGTATAAGAACATAATTAAAATCATCTGGTTCTTATTAGGTTTCAGAATGAAGTAAATACAACCTCACATGACGTATTACAGTTTTCATTTATTATTATAAAAATCATGCCAAAATGGAGAGACCAGGTGTGGAAAAGTAAGTATACCTTTACTGCTTCCATATGATTTTAGAGGCTAAGTAGCAGCCAGATGCTGTAAATCAAACAACTTTCATTAATCTATAATCAGCAAGTGTGAACCCATCTATGAAAGCATGTTTTGCTGTAGTGCTAACATGTTGAAAAAGGAGGAAAGACTTCAGCAATGGTCCTGGAGAAGCAATTGTTGCTGCCTATCAAACTGGAAAGGGTTATAAGGCCATTTCTATACTCATCATTCTACAGCTAATATTCATAGGGGAAAGCATTCAAGACAGTCACCAATCTTCTTAGGTGTGGTTATTCGAGTAACATCACCAGTACAATTAGAAAACAACAGTATGGTTTGTTTGGAAGGGTTGCCAGGAACAAGCCTTTTCTTCCTAAAAAAGAACATCGCAGCATGGCTTAGGTTTGCAAAATTGCATCTGAACAGGCCGCATAAACTCTAAAATCTCATCACAAAGACCTCGTACTAACTGTCAAGCACAATGGTGGTGATGATTTGGGGCTGCAAAGCAATCGGCATTAACACTTTTGAGTCTGGGTCCTCTTAAGGTTTTTTCCTCAAAACATGTCAGGGAGCTTTTCTTTGCCGCTTTCACCACTGGTTTGCTCAATAGGGATAAACTTATAAGGACTAATTTGGGACTCTAAAAATGCATATTCTTAATGTATATATTTCTTTAAAGGGATGTGGTAGCTTAACGGTTAATGCATTGCAATTTGTCCCTGAAGGTCATGAGTTCAAATCTCAGGCACACCAAGCTGCCACTCCTGAGCCACTGAGCAAGGTCCTCCACCCCAAAGCTGCTCCGTTTTATGAACGAGATAAATGTATGTTGCTAAATCTAGCCTGATAAGAGAAGTTACTGGTAGTAATGTTCATGCTGATACAAATTAATAATCATTAAATGTTTGTATGATTTAACATTCGTTTTTTGAACTGATGATGAAACTCAGGAAATAGACTAATGCAGTCTTCATCATCATTACTCACAACAATAGAGCTGGCTATACAGTAGGTGTTAAGGTATCTAACATAACTAGCTTAATTGTACTAATAGGCTGCCCAAGAAAGAAATGTTAACCAGGTGCAGGCTGGAGAAGAGTCAACAGTCTTCAGCTGAGCTGTGATCCCGCATCTTTACTCCGCCTCCTCCATTGTCGACGTGCACTCAGCGGTGCAAATGCACTTAAGATCATGCTGTGCTCTTTACTACCCACTCCCACTGCTTGATGGACAGCTAAAGTCACCCTACTGGTCTGTAAAAAGAAGACAGCATGGAGCTTTCTGAAGATTCCTTCAGTTCCCAGAAAAGCTAATAAAGTATAACAAGCTCTTTACTTCTTATTTGGCTGCATTCTTAATTGCCCTGCTTTCCCATCAACCTGTCTTAGACTTCATGCTTAACTCACTAGCCACTTCACTAAGAACTCCCAATCTCAGAAAGCACAACACCCAAAAACCCTGAGGCGGATGAGCAACAATATCAAAACCGGGTTTCAGCGAATCTGCTTTTCTGTTTAGCACAGCTGTAAAGAGTGTTTAAAGAAAGCATAAAGCAGTCTGGCAATTCTTCTTTTCACTCTCTATTCCTTACAGTCAAAAAGGTGTTTTCCGCAAAACTGCTGCTCAAGTCAATGGACTTTTTATGCACCATTCTGTGTGAAATTTATCGTTGGGGATTAGCGTTTTTTTTTATCTCTCCTGATACCTGTGTGAATGTATGCATGGTATTGCTGCTGCTATTTAACTGTATGTATAATGAATGACTAAGTGTGTAGGTGTTCCTAATAAAATGGCTAATGACAATTTGTACAAGCAGGTGTTCCGCAAACTCATACAGACCAAGCAACACACATAGTATATAGAAACCCTTGAGGGAAAAAGTCATGTCTGATTATGTTTGTGGTGTGTGAAAGTACGTACAGGTCAGGAGTAAATGACTCTTGTATGTTGATAAGGTGGTCAGGGCTGAATTCGTCCTCGCTGGTGGTCTTCCATAGAGCACTGAGCTCGGCCCGCATGTAGCGCCGCTGATGGTACGTGTGTTCGTGGCACGGCGGCATCTGCTTCACTGTGTTAATGTCCACGTCGATGTGAGTAGATGGATAGGGGGAAGAGAGGACGTGTCGGTATGGCAATACAACGCTCCCTGTGGAATCCTGCGTGCAAACGGAGAACACAGATTTACTTACTCTCCACTCTGAACATTCATCAATCATTCCACAATCACACCTAGAGCGCTGGCTCTCATGGGATCCCAGTTCCAATGCAAAACTCTTAACACTACCACACCCGTCAGATAAGGAAACAAGATTGTAAACCAGGCCTGGTCACTTTGAATTACTCATATATAATATTCAAGACTTGGATTTATGAACTCTTTTCCGATGATTCCGAAACCAGAGGTGGATGAAGTATACCAGCCTTCCCAGTCCCAGTTTTGAGACTAGCTCTGTTTAAAAGAAAGCACTTTATTTATCTGTTTACACACCTTCAAAATAGTCCCCTTGCACCACATTAGAACTTTTTTCGAAGCATGTCAAGCACCTTTTTGCTATTCGTGCTGGATCTCCGCAATGTTGTCAAAACGCACGTGGTCGGAATAGCAGATGTGGTAACGCACGTGATCAGAATAACACCAGTTTCACAGCTCCAGATGTACACAGGACCATGTCTTTTGGCGCACTGACTTATAAGGTCGGTGCTCCCTCTGACTGTGCGTGCAGCCTTGTCCTGCTATCTGTTGGCATGTTACAAAACGAGTCTCGAAACATTTTGATACCACTTCGTACTATGATTTATTATGACTATAATGTTCCTATTAGCATTTTTTTTTTTTTGCCACAAGACTCTTTGCTTAATCAACTTAGTTTATGTGAAAAGACTAATATTACTCTCAGCACAACAATCTATTAATAAAATGATATTAATAACAATGAGCCATGATAATTGTATGGTGTGTTGTGGCGAGTTCATGTCAGAAGTTTCTTCCATCATTTATTTCTCTCAAATGTTCTGCTTGCTGTTGAACTGATGCTGAACTGTATGTTGGTGATAAGTAGATTCCACCAAGTGCCAATCAAAACGAGTTGAAAACAGTGTGTGCTCGACCCTGATTGGTGGATTTTTATCCGCTTGTAAATAAAAAGCTGTAGCTGTAAGAGTAGCTACGATATTGAAATGTAGTGAAGTAAATGTCTCCCCAAATGGAAAAGTAGAGATACATGAAAAAGTGACTTAATTAGGGTAAACAAATTACGTTTACTTCGTTACTGTCCACCACTGGCCGAAACAAACCCGGGCGACACGTCAGTGGGATGGTTGTCAGCATTTTTACTAATGCATATTTTACCCTCACATATCACGCTGACTCGGCTGAAACAACTTTTAATGCAGGTTATTTGTAAGTAATTAAGTGAGTTCCAAGCCATTATAATAAAAACGTTAAAGGTTTGAAGTGCTGCAAAGGATGTGTCTGTGTACCTTGAGCAGGCCCTGAACGAACAGGCCGGTGTCGTATTTGAAAGTGCCGTCAGCTCGGCACAGTCGCGAGCACTTCCTCTCGGAGGGGGTGAGAAACAGACATAGCGTCAGCACAATCTACAACACAAAACAATTCGACTAGTTAACCTACTGTGCCTGCAACAATAAGCAATTTTGTACCGAGTGTGAAAGTAAGACTGAGAGTTTCTGTGTGTGTGTGTGTGTGTGTTTGTGTGTGGACCTTATTGACTTTGTCTGGGTTACTGCCAACAACAACGGAGCAGCCACAAGTCTGTAGATGAGAACTGATAGCTCTGGGGAAAAAAAGAAAAAAAAAAGAAAAAAGAAGAGAGTTGGAGAGTAAGTCTATTTACATAGCACATCAAACATGCAAATACAAATATTGATGGAAATTTGGCCAGTCATGCAAGCTATTTTTTATTCACAAATATGCTTACACATACGAGTATTTTTATTTATTTTTTCCTTTTTTGTTTGATTTAGAGGATATTCTAGATTGGTTTAATCTTTGTTTCACAGCACTTACTTGTGCAGAAAGTCCTCATGACAACTGTCACCGATGTCATCGTCATTCAATAATGTGTCTTTGATCTATCGCACAAGAAACATTATTTTGTTAGTAATAATGCACCGAAAACAGAGCGGAAGAGCATGAGAGTGTATGAGAAAGAAAAAGAAAGACAGACTCACATCCACTTCCTCTGGTACGCTATGAGTCTTCATAGACGAGAGGAGCTCCATGATGGGAACGATCTCTGAGGTTAACAAAGCGATAATGCCGTAACCCTGCAACACGGAAAACATACATTAGCAGCTTTAAAGCTCTTAAAGCAAGCAAACGAGCACGAATGAGGCTACAGACCTTCTGCATATAGATGCGTCCCTTGCGAACAGTGTGTTTGAGCCTTTCCACGCAAACACTGTGCAGAGGAAGGTAGAAATCCAGTTCCGATTGGGGCAGAATGATAGACAGCGCGCACGTGTTCTTGTCGCCGTTCAGCTCGCCGTCGAAAATCAGGGACACGATGATCACGCCTTTCTCGGCCAGGACGAAGAACTTGACGTCCACCGCGCCGCTCTCTGCGCTGCGCAGGATCTCACCGTTCAGCGTGTGATTCGCCAGGAAAGTCACCTCGCCGTCGCTGAGTAACATCGACCCCTGGCCTTTGGGGGCCCAGATGTGCCATACACGGGGTCCCAGGATGTTGTCCCAGTAGGCAAAGGTTGCTGCCAACAGGGGGCACCATCCTTCCACCACTACCTCTGTTTTAGCCACGGCTGGAGACTGTGGTGGGCAACCGGATGACATGACCACCTTATGCGCTCAAGATTCCCTCTCGGCTCATTCACTTTATTTACTGGTGTTTTGTTCAGCCACCTATTAAATATCGAATGAAAAGGGGAAAGACAAATTCATTAAATTGTTCACAAGCAGACAGAAAACGGAGCCAGGAAATGATCCGTCAGTGCAATGCAAATGACTCATCACAATCTGTACTGAGCTTCCACTTAATAGTGTTCAATTTATATAGTTCGGAGCAAACATTTCCATGCAGCCTTTGGAATGCGAGTGAAAAATTTACAGTTTGAGACTCTGTTTACAAGCGCTTTATTTATCTACGTTTACGCACCATCACCATCGAAACAGTGCTTTTTCAGTGTTCCTGCCACTTATATGTCCTGCGATATGTCCTGGAAGTCTTCTTTTCTAAGCGGGGCAAGCGTTAAAATATGGCGACCTTTGAGCTTGATTTTCATCTTCGGGAAGAAAATGTCGACAGGAGCCAAATCTGGTGAGCAGGGTGGGTGCTGAAGTGAGATCGTGTGGGTCGTTCTCCCACGATCATCATTTACGAGTTGCCGAATGATTTTGAGATTTTCGGTGGTTGAGCTCGTTTTTCCGTTCTCTCGCCGCCTTCCACTTCCGCTGATGCTCTTTCGAGTTTCATACAGAATTTCACGTTTGCTCTTTGTTCTAACAATCTGTCCATGATAGAAATTGCAGACGCGGTAACACACGTGGACTGAATAGCACGTTAGCACCATTAGTCCCGAAACCTTCTGAGACCACCTCTTATATCAGTCTACAAAAAAGGTATAGAATAAAAAAAAAAAAAACAACTTTGCATTCCTATTAACATGCTATAATTAATTAATTGGACAACTTTTGTTCAGTCTAATTTAAGGCATGAAAATGAGTCAAAATGATCAGAAACAAAAATCCCTTCAAAAGACTTTACATTGCTAGAGAAGGGGTTTCCATGTGAAAAAAAATAAAAATAAATTTACAGGTCAATTTCACTCAAATTTGGGTTTTTTTCCCCCACTTGTTTAATACACTGCCCTTCCAAAAAAACCTGTATTTAACTAAGCAAATAAATAAGAGCCTCCCATTGGATAATTACTGAATGAATGATTATGTTTCAGCTGGCAACAAGTTTTTTAACCCTAACTGATGCAGTGAGTAGCTTCTCATTTCTTAAACAACCATGTCGAAGACACGTCTTGTGGTCGTGTAAAAGGTTTTAATCTGTTTCTGAAGGGTCAAATTATTTTCATGCATCAAGCAAAGAAAACATCTAAGGAGATTGCTGAAACTACTAAAATTAGGTTAAGAGCTGTCCAACGCATTATTAAAAACTGGAAGGATAGTGGGGAACCATCATCTTCGAGGAAGAAAAAAAAATCTTGAATGATCGTGATCGGCGATCACTAAAACATTTGGTGAAAGGTAAGAAGAGAAGCGGATGAACTGATGCACCCATAATGCCTAGTGCCTACCGTACAAGCCTGTGGGGGCAGTGCTATGATCCGAGGTTGCTGCAGTTGGTCAGGTCTACAAGAGGTTCAGCAACATTATCAAAAAAGGAGGTCAGTTGACTACCTAAATATACTGAATAACCAGGTTATTCCATCAATCAATTTTTTCTTTCCTGATGGCACTGGAAAATTTCAAGATGGCAATGCCAGGATTCATCTGGCTCAAATTGTGAAAGAGTGGTTCAGGGAGCATGAGGCATCATTTTCACACATGGATTGGTCACCACAGAGTCCAGACCTTAACCACACTGAGAATCTTTGTGATGTGCTGAGGGAGACTTTGTGCAGAGGTCCGACTCTCCCTTCATCAAGACAAGATCTTGGTGAAAAATGACTGCAACATTGGACAGGAATAAATGTTAGAAGCATATCAAACGATGCCACGGCAGTGTATATACTTTGCTACTTTGCTGTCATGTCGAAACAATATATATGTGTTTCAACCGTGGAATGACAATGAAATCCATTTAACTTTAATTGAAATCAGTGGAATCATTGTTTCACATGCCAACCAAGCATCGAAACAATGCCACGACGAATACATGCCGTAATCAAAGGTGGTCCAACAAAGTATTGCAGTGTGTGAGACTTTTTTTTGAACAGGCAGCAGATAATGTAAACTTTTGCCTGTTTTGTTACATATGGGAGGTGGTAGCTCAGTGGTTATGGCTCTGGGTTACTGATCAGAAGGTCGGGGGTTCCATCGCCAAGCTGCCACTCTGAGACGCTGAACACTCTGTGCTTCAGGGGCATTGTACCATGGCTGACCCTGCGCCCTGATCCCTGATATGCGAAGAAATCATTTTTCTGTGCTGTAAAAGTATGTGACAATTAAAATGCCCTTTTTTTCTTTCCTTTACTGCATTATGTGACACTTTTCTATACATTTCTAAACATTTTAAATATCTCTTTAAAAGACTTATCTCTCCCCTATGCCTTAGCGTGTTCTCATAAACATCTCACTGACTCTCACCTCCACTGTGAGGTCACGGGTTTTATGAACAGCAATATCCTACGGAGCGACTGGACAGCTTCCGGTGTGATGCCAGAGCAGGTGTGGAGAGCAAATATCACCTGTGCTTCATCTCAGAGTGGCACAATTAAAAAAGAAAAAAAACTGCTACACCAGTCTAACATTTGTGGATTAAGTCTTGGCATTCACCATTCATTCCATCTAAGCTCATCACTAAGATTTTGGATCTGGGATTTGGCACTGCTTTTAACCACTGTATCCTAGACTTTCTTATTGGCACACCTCAGAGCTTGTGTGTGTGTGTGTGTGTGTGTGTGTGTGTGTGTGTGTGTGTGTAAGATTAGTTTGATCTTCTACATAGGCACTCTAGATTTCTCTGTATTAAATAACACACCAAACAAACAGGCTAAAACAAAGATCACATATACAGTATGGAGGAGTCACAGTGGATTATTGTATTAAATGCATGTGAAACAATAATTCCATTGATTTCAATTGAAGTTAAATGGATTTGATTGTCATTTCACTATATAACGCATATACATTTTTTCGACATGACAGCACAGTAGCAAAGTATATATACTGCCGTGGCATCGTTTGATAAGCTTCTGCAGTGTCACAACATTTATTCCTGTCCAATGTTGCAGTAATTTTTCACCAAGATCTTGTATGGATGAAGGGAGAGTCGGACCTCTGCGCAAAGTCTCCCTCAGCACATCACAAAGATTCTTAATGTGGTTAAGGTCTGGACTCTGTGGTGGCCAATCCATGTGTGAAAACGATGCTCCCTGGACCAGTCTTTCACAATTTAAACCCGATGAATCCTGGCATTGCCATCTTAGAATTCTCCAGTGCCATCAGGGAAGAAAAAATTGATTGATGGAATAACCTGGTTATTCAGTATATTCAGGTAGTCAACTGACCTCATTCTTTGATAATGTTGCTAAAACTCCTGTAGACCTGACCAACTGCAGCAACCCCGGATCATAGCACTGCCCCCACAGGCTTGTACGGTAGGCACTAGGCATGATGGGTGCATCAGTTCATCTCTTTTCTTACTCTGCTGCACCAATCACTCTGGAACAGGGTAAATCTGGACTCATGAGACCACATGACCTTCTTTCATTGCTCCAGAGTACTTCTTCAAGGTCCATTGAAAATCAAGACTTTTTTTTCCACGATTAGCCTCACTAATAAGTGGTTTTCTTCAGGCTACACAGCTTTTTAGTCCCAAAGCTTCAAGTTCGCATTGTACGTGTGGAAATGCTCTTAATTCACTATTAAACATAGCCGTGTGTCCTGCTGTTGTTTTTATGATTTGATTTCACCAAACGTTTAAGTGATCGCCGATCACAATCATTCAAGATTTTTTTCTGACCACATTTCTTCCTCGAAGATGATGGTTCCCCACTCCTTCCAGTTTTTAATAATGCGTTAAAATAGCTCGCTTTTCTCCCATAGACAGCTCTCTGGCCTTCATGTTGGTTTTAAGTCTTTGCAGGTCTCAACTCAAAAGTAGACATTTAGAGCTTATTAATGTTTTAACAATCAATCCAAGCAGGTTACAATTGGGCAACAGGAAGCGCATGTTCCAATTTTCACTTGAAAAACAAATCAAAGGTGCTTTGCTCCAATTGTTCAACACGTCTTGATGTTTTCTATTTCTTTCTATCGGCTTCTCCCATTAGGGTTCGCCACAGTCTTCCGTCTCTTTCACACCAACTACCTGCATGTCTTCCTTCACCACATCCATAAACCTCCTCCTTTTCCTTCCTCTTTTCCTCCTTCCTGGTGGCTCCATCCTCAGCATTCTTCTACTGATATACCCCATGTTCCTCCTCTGCACATGTCCAAACCATCTCAATCTCACCTCCCTCACATTGTCTCCAAAACGTCCTACATGGGCTGTCCCTCTAATAAACTAATTTCTAATCCTGTCCATCCTCATCACTCCCAATGAAAACCTCAACATTTTCAGCTCTGCTACCTCCAGCTCCACCTCCTGTCTTTTACTCAATGCCATTGTCTCTAAAACATACAACATCACAGGTCTCACCACTGTCCTATAAACTTTCCCTTTCACTCTTACAGATACTCTTCTATCACGTCTCGATGTAAATATCAAGAAACAAACTATGGAATTCGGATTCATCGTTTCATTTGTATCTTCTCTTTTCCAAACCCAATGCCTTTAACGTGTATCAAAAAGACATAGATCTTGAAAGTACTTGCCGTCTAGCATTATACATACATACGTTGTGTAATGTACAGTCTCCTGCATATTATTAACCAGTTTAATATCTCACCTGAATAATTACTACGAATTATTTATTATGACAATCAACTAAGGTTTTCAGCTGAAAATGACGTCCTCATTAATTCTGGTGAATATTCAGTCTTCTAGGTGAAGTGTACAGATTGTGTTTCACTCCTGACATTTCAGAAGGTTAAAATGGCCCATATTATATCTCAATTACAAACCAAATCCGAGCATGAACAGGTGCTAGCTATTTTTTTAGTAATTCATTCTTACTGGTGTCATTATTTACAGTCAAATATTATTATAAGACATTAAAGAACAAAGCTGAGACAGGACTGGACACTATTCCAGATCAATACACTTCCAGTGTTTGGTCACATGAGCTGTAAAGAGATTCAAGCCTGGTCGAATTTTGGCAATTTTAACAGAATATATCTGAATAAAGAAAGTAAAGATTTGCCATTCGTGTTTGCTAAAATGTCATGCTGATGAATTTTCTTACCCCTTATTATGTACTCGGTATAAAAATGAAAGCAGCACAGACACCTTTGGCTCTTCCTGTGTTGTGACAGGACTCTCGAAGAAGAGAGAAGTCTCTTGTAAGTAACGTTGCCCTCTGCTGGAGGGTTTAAATATATATTAATATTGTGCATTACAAAGACTGGTATTACAGTTCATCTGGAAAGTACCGTATTCACAGCGCTTCACTTTTTGCTACATTTTTTTAATGTTACAAACTTATTCCAAAGTGGTTCAACTATGCACCAAAAACAAAATGGCAGCAGGTTCTCTAAACTGATGAATCATAATCTGAAATATTTGGTTGAGTTGAATGTCAAGTCAAGTCAAGAAGCTTTCATTGTCATTTTAACCATATATAGCTGACGCAGTACACAGTGAAATGAGACAACATTCGTCCAGAACCCTGGTGCTACATAAACAACATAAAGCTACGTAACAGAAAACACAGGGATAAGGACTAGTAATTGTCCTCACCACATGAAGTGCATTGTGTGCAACATAGTGCAATCAGTGCAAGACAGACAGTGCAAAGACAACACAAACACAAAATAGCACCGCCAGGCAACAATGAACCACGTCAGATGTTCCTTGCAAGTTTGGGGCAAATAGAGATGAATTTGGCCAGGATTAATAGTGTCCTCAGTGCTGAGAAATATGGGCAGATGACAATACATCCACAGAAGATCTGTTGGGTAGTTCTCCAAGGTGTTCAGAACACCCTACCTGTAAAGTTACTTCAAAACCCGTGTACAAGTGTAAAGCAAACAGCCAGAATTTTTATTTTGCAGGCAAATGGTGGTTACACCAAATATTGGATTTAAATTTCTTTACTGATCATTTACACTTCTATTTTTGGAAGCATTCTTATTTTACAGCACTTTTTCACAAGTGCCTGTGTGTGTGTGTGTGTGTGTGTGTGTGTGTGTGTGTGTGTGTGTGTGTGTGTTATGATGTTTTGCATATATTTATGTTTATTTAGTGGCCAGTCCTTCAGCAATACTGGATCACAATAAAGATTGCTTACATTTATATTTAAAAGATAGATAGATAGATAGATAGATAGATAGATAGATAGATAGATAGATAGATAGATAGATAGATAGATAGATAGATAGATAGATAGATAGATAGATCATGCCCATAAAGTCCTTAAAAACTGACAAAAAGTGAGAGAAATAAGATCGAATAATAAGAAGAACTTTTGGAAATTGTACATACTACTACACATGTGTTTATTAGAAGAGTTCGAACTACCTTGGCCAAAAGTATCCTGGCCTGCACACTCATATGTGCTTGTTGAGCATCCTATTTCAAATCCAATGATAATTAATATGGAGATAGGCCATTTATTGCTATTACTACTAAATTTTGGAAGGTGGCTTTGTCACCTGGAACATTTTCATGATCACTAAATTAAGGCCTGATGAGGATATCATTTTACATGATCTACGTAAGATAACCATGTTTAACTCGTAAGTAAGGAATTATTTTACAATGTGTGATTTTCCCTGCAACAATGTTATTGTGATGCAAATCATACAGCAGCCAGGGAACTTCATTGGCAAGGACCACATTAAAAATGCAAACTGGCGCAGACTCCTGGCTCAGGTAGGATGCACCTGCTAGTCTTTTTGCACCTGCTCAGTATACAGTAGCCCCCAGTAATTGCCCCTTTTTTGGATTTAGCCTTAACCCCTTTTTTTTTATTATTATTTTTTTATGTAGAAATGTCAGTGTAGAATATGTAAGCATATTGGCTATGATAAATTATATTGAAATTTGGGTAAGTAATACTTTTATATTCCACACATGCAGTAAAGCAGCAGAATAAGTTTGTTACAATGGTTTGTTATTATTATTATTATTTTAACACTTAAACAAGTCCTCATTTATACACCTCCTACTTGAGTCTGATGCTCGCCAAGCCATGTGTTAAGAAAGAAAGTGAGTTCAGCTTGTACATGGCTGTGTTTAACTCTGTGATGTGCCTTTTTTTTACTGTTATATATTCAGGTTGTCATGCTACTAACGCCTCAGGCATCTCATGGTCTATATGAGATTTTACACCTGGACCTAAATTTTGGATTGAAGGTAAACTTTGTATGTCATTTTGACTAAACTGTTCCTTGTGGCACACACAGCGAGACATAATAAAATCTCTATTGAGCATCATTAAGCCTACTGCACCAGACTTGAATCCAAAATATCCTTTATTCCACAAATCCTATTGTCTTCTGTGGTTCGTGATATTTGTGGGTCTCACACCATAGAAGGTGTGTGGCTTGCTGGCAACAGGTCACACTGTGCACAGCAGGGTTCTTTGTTCAGACGATTCCTCTTCGACTTTGCAGGTTCACAAAGGAAGAGATATAGGCATTCAAGTTGTCATGGTAACAATAGTGCACAGCACTGTTAGCAACACTTTTAGGCAGCGCCTAGCAACCGTCTCCATGTTTCTAATAGCCAGGTTACTAAACAGCATGGCGGAGAAATCTCTGGATTTCAATGGATGCTGCCTCTATATCATATCTCGCAAGAGATATATGTCAAAAGCCCACTTAAGGAAATGAGAGTATGTTTTGTATGTGCATGTGTGTGTATTTTGAGTTCGCACTCTCTCTCTCTCTCTCTCTCTCTCTCTCTCTCTCTCTCTCTCTCTTTCTGCACATGCATCTGTACATCTTTATACACCCCCTCAAAGACAAGCCCTCCCTTAATCAGGATGCATTGCACTAATTAGCTGTTATCATGCTTTCTCTTGATTGGGCCATTATGTCTGCCTGAGTGATTTTTCTCCACTCCATTCATCCTGTACGCATGCAGTGGTGTGGAAGAGCGGAGATGCATGCCACCCACTTTCACAGGCACTGAAAGGGGGCTATTATTTCTGTAGCAGCCCTCCTAATGCCAGCAGTCTATTTACATCATATATAGAATGGCACTAGTGCATTAGTGCACTGAAGCTAAAACTAAGTACTGGCATCCCAGTGCAAATCTGATACACCAGGCTGTCTGTAGGCTGGGAATGGGTAGATAGATCTGTGCACTCCGATGGTTCTAGAAGATATTGTGAGATTTATGACTGGCACTCAGCTGGTGACATGTTGATCCTCAAGTGCTGTTTGTTCCGCCTTTGTCTCTTTGGCAGGCATGTGGGCAGTGCTGGCAAACACTGAAATCAAGCCAGAAGCTTTAAACTTCCTTTGTTTTCCCTCAAAATGCTCTCAAGTGTTGAACCACATCTGAGTAATTACCATTAAACCACTTAGACTGCATCAGTCCTAATATCTGAAAATATAAAGATACTATTAAGCTGGCTAGACAACTGTCTAAGCATGTCTGTTTTATACATTTATTAGGGATGGTACGATTCACTAATTTGCATTGGTGCATATCCTTAAAAGTTAACAAAGTGATGCATCGATTTTAAAAAGTGTGCACCATATAAAAGTAGCATTCGTATCGCGATGCATCATTTGTTTTAGCATATTTGCATTGGTAAAAAAACGATTTATTTATATACAATTATTTGTAGATTTGCTATACTTTTTTTGTTTGAAATAAATTTGTGACAATATTGATATGTAGATTAATTTCTTCTAGCTAAAAGTTTTCTTAAGCACGTTCTTTCAGCACTGCTGCTGCTACGTAAATATGACATATTGCAACACTACAGAGACCGAGTTGTGTCCTGAGAGTTACATAGAATACAGATTAACATGGCAGAGGTAGAGCTGAATCTTGGTTTCATTGACTCTCTGTTTTATTGCACTGCAAAGGCTTCTTTATGAAAATTGTATATGGTCAAAATCAAAGACTAAGTAAATTCATGATTTGCTGTCTGTATGAACCAAAGAAATAAAAGTCTGTACCATACTGATTTGCATAGCATCATATAGCATTGAATCGCATTGTGTTAAATCAACTTGAAATCGGATCGCACTGCATCGTAATAGCTGCTTAATTATATATCTTTAATGTATCATATCATTGGCTATGCATGGAGACTCGAATCACATCGGCTTAGTTATGACGATGCACATCCCTGACATGACTACAGGTAGCACACCCTAAATAATGTGACTTTTTATAGATAATTGCTAAATAGCTTCTTGCTTCAGTCTAAGTATTGCTTATTAGAGAGCTATTTGTTAGTTTCCCTCAGATGCTCTTTATCTTTGTCTGTCTTTTCTTGTCTTTATCAGGCAGCAGGTGGTTCCTCAGGTCAAGCAAGAGGTGAAGCTCATGCATCAGCTCATGCTGCACTGTGTCTCTGAGGAAGACTTAGTCGCACTGAAAAGCTGTGCCTGTTTAGGCTCCTAGCAAGAACTGACACTAATAGACCACAGCGAGGTCATTCTGCTGACTATCAGGACAATAAAAACTCTTATGCAATGACGCATACAGTGATAGACCCACACATGCATAAGTCAGAATAGAAAAGGGATAAAGATATTGCTATAAAACCTGTTCTATACTGGTTACATTTTTTTTATTGTCAGTTTTCTCACAGTTTTGTCCATTATTGGATGCAAACAGTGACAGTTTTGAGTTTGTGTGGCCTAGCACATTCATCTATGCATTGCCAACTTCAGTACGACATAGAGGAAGACTGTCATCCACCCCATTCTGCTACTGGAAAACTTGTCATGTGGAGCATAGCACCCTCCAAAAGCCAATTTGATCTTTGAAATAGGCTTTCAGGAGTAGAGCACATCTCTGCACTCACCATTCTGATGCACAGGATTAATACAATTCCCTTGTAAAGTATCACTTTATAGAACTCACAAGTTCACAAAGAATAATATATGTATGTACGTATGTGTGTGTGTGTGTGTGTGTGTGTGTGTGTGTATATACGCATGTCAAAAACAACTAAATTTTATGTTTTTTATTTTTAAAGACCTGAATAACTACTATTTGGTTCTCATCAGTTTAAGATACTGGAGAGACGACCTAAAGTAACAGTTTGTATGGGGTGTTAGTAGTGATATGTTGTGTTTGGTTTTGGCTAAACATGGCGTTTGTCATATTGGGGGGAAAAAGGCATATTTTAAAAAGTGCCAACAAAACTGAAAAACGTAAAATTAAAGACAAAAACATAGACTGTGGTTGGAAAGTGAAGACCATACAGACTATGAGTAGATAAGACCATTGCAAGAGCTTGAAAATCAAGGTAAAATGAAAAACACTGGAGACATTGCTTAAGACATTTGACATACCATATATCATGAACAAAAACATTTCATGCTCTTACAGAGGCCTGCTGGTCACATGATGTATCTCTTTATTCCTTATATCTTTTAGAGTAGTAAGTGGCTTGACCTTGGATTGTCTTGAAGACAATATTCGTAAACAATCCTTTCCTACTGTAGAACTGGTGCATTTTAAATTGTTTGGAGATGGCCTTATAACCTATTTGATTGATGAGCAATTGTTCTCTCGGGTCATGGCTGATGACTTTTCTTGGTATAATGTGGAAACTGAGGAGAAGGTTATTGACTTTAAGTAGAGAAAGCAAAATGTAACTTGTCCCACATTATTTTATGGGAGCTTATACAATTATTTACAAACTAAAATATAATGCATTGTGCTAGACCATAAACTTAACCCAGCCATTATGGATGCACAAGCCAGTGCACTCTTAGTGCCAGTCCCAAGCCCGGGTAAATGGGGAGGGTTGCGTTTGGAAGGACATCCAGCGTAAAACATGTGCCAAATCAAATATGCGGATCACAAATGAGAATTTCATACCGGATCGGTCGAGGCCCGGGTTAACAACGACCGCCACATGTATCGTTAGCTGACAGGGTACCGGTGGAAATTGGGCTACTGTTGGCCGAAGGAGGAGAAGGAGAGGAGGAAGACATCTACAGAGATGGCAGGGAAAGGAGCAGGGCAGGAGAGTGGCGGTTCGGGTTGGTACTTTAAATGTTGGTACTATGACGGGTAAAGGGAGAGAGGTAGCTGATATGATGGAGAGAAGAAAGGTAGATATGCTGTATGTTCAGGAGACCAAGTGGAAAGGAAGTAAGGCCAGGAACATTGGAGGTGGATTTAAACTGTTTTATCATGGTGTGGATGGAAAGAGAAATGGTGTAGGGGTGATTCTGAAGGAAGTGTACAGTAAGAGTGTAGTGGAGGTGAAGAGAGTTTCTGATAGGGTGATGATCGTGAAGGTGGAAGTTGAAGGATGATGATAAATGTCATCAGTGCCTATGCTCCACAAGTGGGCTGTGAGATGGAGGAGAAGGAAAGATTCTGGAGTGAATTAGATGAAGTGGTAGATGGTGTACCTAGGAAAGAACGATTGGTGATTGGGGCAGACTTTAATGGGCATGTAGGTGAAGGGAACAGAGGTGATGAGGAGGTGATGGGTAGAGGTTTTAAGGAGAGGAATGTGGAAGGGCAGATGGTGGTAGATTTTGCTAAAAGGATGGAAATGGCAGTGGTGAACACTTATTTTAAGAAGAAGGAGGATCATAGGGTGACGATAAGAGTGGAGGAAGGTGCACACAGGTGGACTATGTGCTATGCAGGAGATGCAACCTGAAGGAGATTGAGACTGTAAGGTGTTGGCAGGGGACAGTGTAGCTAGACAGCATCGGATGGTGGTCTGTAGGATGGTTTTGGAGGCGAAGAAGAAGAGGAGGAGAGTGAGGACTGAAAGAAGAATAAGATGGTGGAAACTGAAGGAGGAAGAGTGTAGTGTGAGGTTCAGGGAAGAGGTCAGACAGAGGCTCAGTGGTGTTAAGGAGGTGTTGGATGATTGGGCAACTACTGCAGGAGTGATGAGGGAGGCAGCTAGAAAAGTACTTGGTGTGACATCTGGAAATAGAAAGCAAGACAAGGAGACGTGGTGGTGGAATGAGGAAGTGCAGGAGAGCATAAGGAGAAAGAGGTTGGCAAAACAGAAGTGGGATAGACAGAGTGATGAGAAAAGTAGGCAGGAGTACAAGGAGATGCGGCAGCAGGTTAAGAGGATGTGGCGAAAGCCAAGGAAAAGGCATATGAGGAGCTGTATGAGAGGTTGGACACTAAGGAAGGAGAAAAGGATTTATACCGATTGGCCAGGCAGAGGGACCGAGCTGGGAAGGATGTACTGCAAGTTAGAGCAGTAAAGGATGGAGAGGAAATGTGTTGACTAGTGAGGAGAGTGTGTTGAGAAGGTGGAGGGAGTATTTTGAGCAGCTGATGAATGAGGAAAATCAGAGAGAGAGAAGGTTGGATGATGTGGAGTTGGTGAAGCAGGATGTAGATAGGATTAGTAAGGAGGAAGTGAGAGCAGCGATTAAGAGGATGAAGAGTGGAAAGTCGGTTGGACCAGATGACATACCGTAGAAGCGTGAGATGTTTAGGAGAGATGGCAGTGGAGTTTTTGACCAGATTGTTTAACAGGATTTTGGAAGGTGAGAAGATGCCTGAGGAATGGAGAAGAAGTGTGCTGGTACCGATCTTTAAGCATAAAGGAGATGTGCAGACTTGCAGTAACTACAGGGGAATTAAGTTGATCAGTCACACCATGAAGTTATGGGAAAGAGTAGTGGAAGCCAGGCTGAGAGAAGAGGTGACCATCTGTGAGCAACAGTATGGTTTCATGCCAAGGAAGAGCACCACAGATGCCTTATTTGCTTTGAGAATGTTGATGGAGAAGTCAGAAGGAATTGCATTGTGTATTTGTGGATTAAGAGAAGGCGTACGACAGGGTGCCAAGAGAGGAGTTGTGGTATTGTATGAGGAAGTCAGGTGTGTCGGAGAAGTATGTGAGGGTGGTGCAGGACATGTATGAGGACAGAGTGACGGCAGTGAAGTGTGCAGTAGGTACGACAGACTGGTTCAGGGTAAAGGTTGGACTGCATCAAGGATCGGCCCTGAGCCCTTTTCTGTTTGCAGTGGTGATGGACAGGTTGACGGACGAGGTCAGACAGGAGTCTCCTGACTATGATGTTTGCGGATGATATTGTGATTTGTGGTGAGAGTAGGGAGCAGGTTGAGAAGAACCTGGAGAGGTGGAGATATGCGCTGGAGAGAAGAGGAATGAAACTCAGTAGGAGTAAGACAGAATACATGTGTGTGAATGAGAGGGAGGGCAGTGGAGTGGTGCAGTTGCAGGGAGAAGAGCTGGAGAAGGTTGAGGAGTTCAGGTACCTGGGGTCAACAGTGCAAAGTAATGGACAGTGTGTTAGAGAAGTAAAGAAAAGAGTGCAGGCAGGGTGGAGTGGGTGGAGAAGAGTGACAGGAGTGATTTGTGATAGTAGGGTATCTGCAAAAATTAAAGGGAAAGTTTATAGGACTGTGGTGAGACCTGCGATGTTGTATGGATTAGAGACAGTGGCATTGAGTAAAAGACAGGAGGTGGACCTGGAGGTAGCAGAGCTGAAGATGTTAAGGTTTTCGTTGGGAGTGACGAGGATGAATAAGATTAAAAATGAGTTTATTAGAGGGACAGCGCATGTAGGATTGTTTTGGTGACAAGGTGAGGGAGGCGAGATTGAGATGGTTTGGACATGTGCAGAGGAGGGACATGAATTATATTGGTAGAAGAATGCTGAGGATGGAGCCACCAGGTAGGAGGAAAAAAGGAAGGCCAAGGAGGAGGTTCATGGATGTGGTGAGGGAAGACATGCAGGTAGTTGGTGTAAACGAGGCAGATGTAGAGGACAGGGTGGTATGGAGACGGGTGATCCGCTGTGGCGACCCCTAATGGGAGCAGCTGAAAGAAGAAGAAGAAGAAGTGCTAGACCATAAACTTAGGTGGTTTGCGTAGACTGATAATGTAAGCAAGAAGCTTCAACAGAGAATGTATTTCTTAAAGAAATTACTTTCCTTTAATTTCCATAGCAGAATGTTTTTGATGTATTATGGGGCTTTTATTGAAAGCATTATGACATTTTGTGTGATTTGCTTTCATGGTTCAGAGGTCACTGAGGAAGGTGGTAACAATAGCAAGTTAACTGTTAGGGATAGAGTTACAGAGCATAGAGCAAGGCCAGCGGCAGCACTGCCACCCAAATTTGTGTCTTGCCAAGCCAATCTAAGTTTGATTTGTACTGCTTTAGCAATACAAACAATGATCAGTCTGTAACAGTCCTACCCAAAGCCCCACCCAGCCAGCTTGGAACAGTTTTTCACCGCTACCTCACACTAATTTCAGTTCAACATGCTTTAGCTTTAAAAAAACTTTAACATGTTTTTTACAATCTTTAGCTCCATACTGCCTTTTTTAAAAGTTTGTCTACTTTTTTTTTAGTTTGTGACTGTTGAGCAGCAGCTAACATTACATTCTATTACACTTCATTCAACTGCTGCTACAACTTGATGTGTGTCATGTATGTTTTTTGTGAGCCTATAAGCAAGCCTAGTGCTGCATATGTCTCTGAAGTCATAAAATTAGAAACACAACTTGAAAAGATTTTTTTATTTTATTTTATTAAAAGTGCCAAAAAAAAGATAAGTGGTTATATAATGTACTGATACTGTCTGAGAAAAATGTAAAAAAAAAATATATATATTTTTTTTAAAGAGAAATTTCAAAAAAAGTGAAATAAAACTTTTTTTCTAATGTTCTGAAGTTTAAAAATAGGCTTGATAAGTGTAGGATTTTGGATTTAATTTTATTTGAGAGCTAATCTGATCCAATAAAAACAAGATTTATCGAATTTAAAGTTAAAATACAGGTAAAGTTACATTTTTTGAAGTTGTTTTAATTATCACTGTTCAGTTTTAGTTTGAATTGTATTTTTTTCAAATTTTGTAAATATTAGGTATGGGAGATGGTATAGAGAGTATATATATATATATATATATATATATATATATATATATATATATATATATATATATATATATATAGTCTTAAATAAGGCTAACATTATTGCACTTACACTTTTGGATTTTTTGATATTGTGTTCTCAAATGTTCGAAAAACAGGTGAAAACTATCCTTTATTTCTCAAGCAATTAATTTCTTACGGAGAAAATCAAGCGTTAGGATGGTCAGCTAGACTGGTTATTTTTAATAAAATTTATGAACATTAAATGATTTTTATTACACATGCCACCTGTGAATTGTTAAATGTCTGAATGAGTTTGCTGAAATAATTCTTTCCCTATGGGGATAAATAAACTGAATTGAACTGATGTAAACACACACATAAGTGCTCCAGAACACCAAACTGCCAAGAGTTCTGCTTTTATATGGTTAATCACCACTTTTACAGTCATTCATTACTATTTTAATTAAGGATGTGATTGTAAATGTTAAATGATTTCTTCACATGGTTTACTATTTTCTAAAAATAAACCTGTCAGCTCAAGTTATTGGTTTGTTTATAGAAGTAAGTGGGGACAAGTCAATTGAAGGATTACATATATTATACCATATATGGTAAGCAACATAAATATAGTAATAACATAATTGCAGTTAAATACATAATGCATTACAACACATACATAGATAATATAGTAATAATAATAATAAAAGATAATATGAATGTATGTTAATAAAATTTTATCACTAACTGAGATTGTGTGACCAAATAATTGGAACATTTATTTTGGCCTTCTTTATTTAGTTTTAGTGGTGTAAAAAAATGTTTTATTGTCAAATAGAAATGTAATTTAGTATTGTCATGATAATTGAATGTGGTATTTGCTAAATTAAGCAAAGGGTGGACGATTAGGCACAGCAACAAAAAACAGATTCTTGGTTGTAATGGTACTACAATCAAGCTGTTTGATTTATGTTTATTTTCTTTGGAAAATATACCAATATATTTATTATGTAAAAACATCTGAGCAGCATTTGACAGAACATCAAAAAACAGTTTCACAGATTTCCACTGAGTCACAAACACAGCCCCTGGTACCCACCATTTCAAACAGGTCCTTACATTGCAAAACATTATATTTTTTGTTTTTTTAATTTTTCACAATAAAATGGTAAAGATGGTCCTCTTTTTTCCAGGGCTTCTCAAACTTCAGGATCTCCCAGGGAGAATAGATATTTGGAGCAAAACCAAACACTTCACAACACAGCACTGCTGAGGCTTCTTCCTGTATATAATTTACTCGTTGGGGAAGACAGTTTGAGTTTTTGCAGCAATTCAAAGGTTAATAATATTGGAACCTAAAATGTATAAATAGATTTTTTTTTCTTCTTCTCACAAACATTATATTTGTACAGAAATGTGCCCTCTGTCCATGTATGTGCTGTCCAAATAATGCTGTCCAGACAAAACATTGCAGAAAACACGCAAATACTTGTTTCGATAAGTGACTCTGGTTGGATAGTATGTGTAAACTCTCACAATTGAATACATCCATATAATATAGATACACACATGCCCATAAATGCACACACTATATTTCAGTTGACATACGTACATTCATAAGTACATACGTCATAGGTACCTCAAAAGTACATTCATATTAAAGCACACTAAGTGAAACAGTGTGCTGCTTATCTTGCCAATCTCTTCTGGCCACCATGGTTACAGGTCTTTCTCATGTATCTCTTTTTCCTTTACTCTACAGTTTGGCTATCAGCAGATCAAGGTTATGTTTTCAGGAACGTCTGGCCCTCATATCATCTTCATGTTGACACGTCGGGGACCGCTGGTCTCAGTAAGCTCGCTGCTGGCGCCTTTCCTCTTGCGTGGAACATACTGGATGTCTACACTTCCTCTGTGCTTGCCTTTGCCTCGGCTCCAAGCAAACAGAAGCAGGAAACAGAAAAGGACCACACCCAGGAAGCTGAGGCAGCCCATGGCCGTAGACACAAGAATGGTGGTGAAGTCCAGCACCATCCTGATTGTGTAATGCTCTGTGCCATTGATCAGGGAGCTATTGTAATCAGGATCGAAGATGAAGCTGCGGTTGGCATAGAGAGCCCCATCCCGAAGGCCCAGGCTTTTGACAGCGAGTGTTATGGACAGGGTGGAATTGCCTGCAGGATTGGATGCCACACAGAAGTAAATACCACTATCCTGAGGCTCCACTACTCTAAACTCCAGTGAACCGTTGCTATGGACAACCATGCGGCCTGTGCTCTTGGTGGTGATGTGCCTCCTGTGTGGTGTCAGCCAGGAGACAGAGGGGGGTGGAGCACCATCTGCTGTGCAATACAACCATGCCTTTTGTCCTTCTTCCGCTTCTGCTGGTTTTGTCGACATGGCAATGACCCTGGGTTTGGTGCATACTACGTAACGGGAGAGCAGAGGCTCTACTACATCACTGAAAGGTTTCCCAGCCAGAGCAGCAGGGGTTGTGCACTGAGGTTGCACTTCCACAAACTGTAAGGGCAGTGTTCTTTGAAAGAGCCAACGTAGACGGCAGTCACACACTAATGGGTTTTGGCCAATCAGGAGGTTTTGCAGGGACACCGATGCTGGCAGTGTGGTTCTTTCCAGTGTCGTCAGGCGATTGTAGGAGAGGTCAAGCAGGCGAAGTGACACTGCCCCTTGGAAGGCCTGAGATTCCACACGCACCAATTGAGCTTTGCGGACCTGAAGAACTTCCAGCTGGTCTAGGCCACGCAGCCAGCCAGCTGGCAGCACCCTCACACTGCTGTATGACAGGTTCACATGGGTCAAGTAGGAAAGGTGGTTTAGCACTGGTACTGCTGAAAGGTTGGTATGGGTGATAAAGAGTGTGCTGAGATTCAGACCCTGCAAGGCAAGAGAGGGCACAGCTTCCAGTGCTGGCCAATGATCCACCTCAAGATGACGCAGACGACCCAGGCCCTTGAAGGTGTGTGGCAGCAGTTCTGCAATGTCCAGCTGCCTAAGACGAAGGCTGGTTAGGCCATGCAGGTGTGCCAGTGCATGACTGGGAACCGCACTCAGATTACAGCGCTGCAGAGTCAGTGAGCGCAATGCGGGCAAGCCACTAAAGGCACGGGGGGCAACAAAAACCAGCTCATTGTCAGCAAGCTCAAGCACACGCAGACGCCTCTGGTCCTCAAAGCCATAATCGAGCAGGATAACTAGACGGTTCTGACTGATGTCCAGCAGAGTAAGCTCACTCAGGCCAGCAAGCGCACCACGTGGCAGCAGGGTCAGCTGATTGTTCCGCAAACGCAGCGTTCGTAAGCGTGGCTGCGCACGGAAACTTCCAGGCTCCACTGATGACAACAAGTTGGTGCTCAGGTCAAGCTCCTCTAGCAACAGAAGGCCAGAGAAGTTCTGCGGTGTGATAATACGCAGACGGTTTTTGCTGAGATCCAGTGCCCTCGTCTCGATGGGGATGCCCTCGGGCACCTGCGCCAGCCGCTTCCGGTGGCACGAGACTGAGCGTGTGGGCACAGAACACTCACAACGGGCAGGGCAAGCCTGGGCGGGGTACGGGAACAGGAAGAGCGGTAAGAGGGAGAAGCCCACAGCACAGGAGAACAAAGAGAGCAGCATGACCACCTGCAGAATAGGCAAGAGTGCAGAGAGAGAGGTGCAGAGAACAATAGAGATAAAGATTAGGCAGATTCACTTATGCACAGATCACACAAACATGCCCAAAACCTAAAAAGCATACACTCACCACACACAGGTTATTTTTCACTCTACATTCTAGCCCCCTTCCTCTTTGCAAAAGACATTTCTCACTCTTGACAGATATTGTGATGTGTTGCTTTGAGCCTGCACACATACACCCTCACACATGCACAAATGTCCCTTTCAAGCAGACTTCTCCAAACATGCTATTTCCATGGAAACCCAATCTCCCCTGGCACAAGTACTGCTTTCCAGGTCAGAATCAATAGGATAGGGATTCTAAAGGTCTAATCTACAAGTTTTCAAGACTTATATAACATAACTCTACCTGTCTTCTCAGACACTCAAACACAAGGCAAAAAACTAGGTTTACTTATGATAACCACCTCACCTTAAAATAAAAAAAGAAAAAGGCCTACATGGCCTACAGTAGTTATTCATTAATGTCATTAAAACTATGACTTTTCCCTCATCAAACGCCTCACAGCAGGATCAGCAGCTCCCTGAAGAGGTGCAATCTCATTTCAAATCTTCACATGCTTACAGGATCTTCACATACCCTCAACAGTTCAGCAGGGTGCTATTCACAACTTCTTTCTACTCTATTCCTATTCGCAGGGTCATTTTACAGATCAGAGTGCTTTATTATTACTCGCCCATTTTTAGACATTAATAGAACTTGTATATTTCGGTAGGTTTCAATGTGTTTTAAATTATTCCGATTAAAATGTACCGTTCATACTGACTAATATTTGGGGAGAACTATTTTGATTTTTTGACAATACATTTCAAAAAGTGCCAAGTGCTGCAATGGCATGGGTGACATGCTTAGTGTCTTTATTGCTTCTAAAAAGCCATAAACATAAATGGCAGACATCAATAATCATAACAGTGCTTAAAGAATGGGGCACTTATCTCTGAGTGCAATTCTGCCCTATTATATAAGCCTTGAAAAATCTATGAGGATGATTTACACTACAGGCCACAAACCAGGCTGGAAATATAATGGTTCGTGCTATGACTTTCGCAGTATTGGAATAATTTATTATCCTCCAATCTCTTCGAAAAAGGTTGAATGTTTAAAGCTTTTTATTACTTCCTCAGTTAATGCTAATTCTTCACATGTTAATGTTAATATACAGTTCTTACGTCTAAACTGACTGTTGTTATATGTAACATATGAAAAAGTGCATAAGAATCATTGGGAATTCGTCATATTCCCACAAAAAGCACTGAATATAAAGACTGTCACCTTTTAATTCTAAACAGTGGAGAATGTTCTTTGGTGCACTTAAGCTATTGGCCAGTTCTCTTAGGATTGCTTTGCTCGATAACTCGGAGCGATTAGCGAGCTCTGTAGTAGGCTTTCCTTTCAAATCAATATGAGCGGCTGCTGTGGTGCTTGTCGTTGTATCAGCTTCTGAGAGGCAGCGAGATGGTGAACAGGTTTCTGTGTAAGAAAGCCAATGCCAGGTCCCCAAAGAGTTGTGTTAATAGCTGTCTGTTTATCAAAATGTACTTCTTATTTACAGCTTTGTCATTTTCATTTTTTAGTTTTTTTCCATGGAGTCTTTTTAATTGGGATTGTTTTAAATAATAATTTTGTTTTATGTTTACTGGATATGTAATCATACCTTACTTTCTTTAAAACTCTTAGGTCTTTAAAAGGCATGTTTATAGATCGAGCTGATCAATGCAGAGCCAATTTCGCATGATTATTTTAATGAAGATTGAGAGCAGGTCTGCAAGGGGGGTTCACACTAAAGGCTGCGGTTCATTAAAGAGTAAGCGAGAGGACAGCTCTAGCACTGAAGGAGTTTATTAAGTTTTAATGAGTTAATAATTCAATTCATTCCCGTGAAAGCATGAGGCCGACGTGACGACTGTAGCCTTGATTGGGGAGTGCATGCGCTGTGCTGACGTAATTCATTCCTAAATTTGAACTGAATCACTGAGAAATTTTAGACGTTGACTTGATCGATTAATCATCACACACAGCACGAGATCAGATCTATTATATCAGAGATACCTAGTCAGGCAGGTGGAGACAACGTGTTCCCTCTTTCGCTTTCTGTCACTCTCTTCTTTTCTTCTAACATGCACCCAAAGAAAGAGAGAGAGCGAGAGAGCGAGAGAGAGAGAGAGACACAGAGAGGGAGATCCAGCTTCATATGTGTGCTCACACTTCAAGATCACTATACAAAAACATCAAACATTAGCAAAGCCATCAATCTAAAGGCTTCCCTCTGTGCTGCTGCTGTTCTTACTGTTTGTGGAGTGTGTGTGTGTTGTATAGCATCTTTTTTACCATCATTTGTGATATTTCCAAGAAAAATGGCGGGTTCTTTTGCCTTGTTGCAGTACTTAAAAAAAAAAACTAGACATCTCTATCACCTCTCCCTGCCATGGAGTCTTGCTACCTAAGAACTCGATTTTGGAGCCTGCGGTTTCTCTTACTTTGTCTAATTTTAGTTTATCTAATTTTAGTCTCATCCATTTTTCATTGAGTGAAACCAGTGACTGTGAGCCAAACACCCATCTCCCACAGGGTGTTCATGTGTCTCTGCATATATATATATATATATATATATATATATATATATATATATATATATATATATATATATATATATATATATATGTGTGTGTGTGTGTGTGTGTGTGTGTGTGTGTGTGACCATAAACAGACGGGAAAAAAAGGCAGAACCTGAGCATATGTGGTGTGTGTGTTTGTGTGCACATAATCACATGCATGTCTATGCTTACATATACAGGGATGACCTTGCTTGTGTTTGGTGCAGAATTCAGTGATACAGACCGAACTCCATTTGATGTCATCGTTCTCTGTATATAATCTGAAATCGGCTGGCACGAATCCTGTTTATTCTGCCTCTGATCTTTCCTTATAGGTATAGGTGCTGTCGGATCTCCATGGGTGCCTGCTTCACCCCAGTGAAGCACTATTGACTCCTGCTATTGATCTCTGGGTTCTCACACATCCCCTTCAACACACAAACCTTATATTATTACCTGACCAAAAAAAACCCGGTTCTGAGTCCTCATGGCAACCCAGCTGTCATTCAAGCCGCTGCATCTGTGCACGAGTCATATTTATAGAGCTCGGGTGAGAACCCAGACCACCACTGTAATAACATTGTATTATGTGTCAATCTTTTGGCATTATTATGCATTACGAATAATACCACATGAGTGGATCTGTGTGTTATTAGAATGTACTGTATTGCGTAAGCAGAAAAAAGACTGCTTGCCAACCAAACCAATTGTGATACTTTCTTCTCTGAAAAAGCATTTCAACAAATATAACTCCGATTTGCACAAGAACCGTCTCGCATACAAGAGTGCGACAGTCACAGAGATATATAATGGGTGTGCTGTTGTTCGTGTGTCTAAGTATGTACTGAAAGTTGTTTTCACAAATCCTTTGTGTTTCGAGGGTAAATATGGATTATTGGTCGCACTCTGTATCTTTGTCGCATGAGTGATAATTGGATGATGGAATGTGGAATTATTTAATGGGATTCAGTAGTGCCCCATAATTCTGAGTTTGTTTACTGAGCTGTCATTATTTACTCTGCTTTTCTGATCACAAAGAGCAAAAATACTCTCTCTCTCTCTCTCTCTCTCTCTCTCTCTCTCTCTCTCTCTCTTTCACTCTTACTGTTTGAGAGCGATTAAACAATTTGATAGAATATGAATTGAGGTTTGTGAAGTTAATGTGACGCCTGCTCAAATGCTAATTTTAGCTATGTAAAAGCAATGCAGGTATGTATATTGGGTCCTTCTAAAGGGATTAGAATTTTGCCTCATTGTCTCACTTTTATATAATTTAAAAGAGGGCAGAAAAAGAATTTTACCTTTAAAAAAAAATATTGCTAAATGTGAGTGAGAAACCAGTGATAATGCGATGATTGTCTCCTTTCAGTTTTGGACATTGTAAGATAAAGTACATTGAAATCACTAAAAAGCTCTAGTACTAGAGTTCTAAGACATTTTTCTAAGGATTTGTAGAACTGAAACAAAAATACCGGTTCTAGGTTGTTCACTAGTATATTACTGTGCACATTTATCACTAGTGCGTAATGCATACACTTTAAAGAAGTTTTTAGATATTAGATTTGATACTAATTTCATAAAAGTGTAAGTAAAAGATCATAAAAGTCTTCTTTTTCAAACCCCTTTTGACAGTCAAACAGTTGCAGTTTCTGACAGGAATATAGTTGCTAGCTCTCAAACTATTCCTTAAGTAACTCGAGTAATTTAAATACAAAATGCATCGAGGAGAAAACGGCGAGGGGCGAGGAGAAGATTCAGGCTGAAGAGAACAACAAAAAGTTTCCAAAGTTTGGAATCATTTCAAACTAAAACATAAAGAAAACACCATACAGTGTGTTTACCCTTTTTCATGTCATTTTAAATAATTTTTATATTTATATATTTGTATTTGCATTTTGTAATATGGCAATTCAAAAATGGGTTTAGTTTTACAAATATTCTTGTGTGTAATTTCAGCAATAAAAATGACAATTTTTCTAAAAAGAAAACAAATTACTCGTTTTAAGAGACCCGTCTTATTTTCTCTTGTATATTTATTATTGATTTTTAATAAAAAATTAGTACTTCTTATATGATTATTCGATTAATTAAAGGAACAATCGGTAGAATACTCAATCACTAAAATTTTTAATATCTGCAGCCGTAAAAGGTAGGCTACAAAGAACCTTTAAATCAACAAAGATTTAACCTTTTTTTTGAGTGTACACTGTAGACTGCCTAAATATTGTATCTGGATAATGTTGTGGGTGTTTTGAGTAGTCTAGGCATGTCACTGTGACACATTTTGATGCTTAAATCCCAGTATGGTACTGGGATTTAAAATCGAAATAATTGAATTACTGTATACAATATTTTGTATTAAGTAATAAAAAAATTCACTTAAATATATTAATTCCACCTAGTCCAGTGCGCATCATGTAGACTCGTTACGGTGGACGACTAGCTCACGGAGCCTCTCCTCCTTTTAGAATTTTTTTGAGGACAGGTTTGTTCATATCCACGAAAGTTCATAAAGTAAATGTTCGTAAAGTGGGAAGAGTGTACACTGATCAGTCATGATATTAAAACCAAAATGAATAAAGTTGATTATGTTTTTACAATAGCGCCTGTCAAAGGATGGGATGTTCTTTATTAGGCAGCAATTGTGCAGTCAATACTCAAAGTTGATATGTTTTAAGCAGGAAAAAGAGAAAGGCTAAGGACCTGCATGACTTTAACACGGGCCAAATGTATGATGGCCAGATAACTGGGTCAAAGCACCTCTAAAACAGCAGGTCTTCCTTACTGTTCCCGATATGCACTGGTTATTACCTACAAAAAGCAGTAAAAGGAAATGAAAACTGGTAAACTGGTGACAGGGTCACGGGCCTCCCGAGGTTTATTAATGCCGTGGGGAACGAAAGCTCGCCTGTCAGGTCTGATCCTTCGAATAGCTACTGTAACACAAATTAAAGCTGGAACACAGTACATTTGCAGCTTGATGTTTATGAGTGTGTGTAAGTGCAGAATGCCCATGCTGACCTTTGTCAAAAGTGCCTACAATGGGCACGTGAGCATCAGAACTTGACCAGGGAGCAGAAGAACAAGGTGGCCTGGTATGATGAATCACATTTTCTTTCTCATTATGTGGGTGGCTGGATGTGTGTGTATGTGTCTGTCACTTATTAGACTTAGAAAAGATGGCACCAAAAAAACCCATGTGCCCTGGCATTCATGTGGATGTTCCTTTGACATGTACCACCTACCTAAACATTGTTGCAGACCAAGTACACCCCTCTATGACAACAGTATTGCCTAATGACATTGGCTGCTTTTAGCTAGATAACACCTTTCTAACACTGCACAAATTGCCCAGGAATGGTTTGAGGAACATGACAAGAGTTCAAGGCCTCCTGAAATATCAGATGTTAGCTCAAATCAGAATCTGTGGGATGCTGTACAAACAAGTCTGATCCATGGAGGCCCCACCTCTCACCTTACATGACTTAAATGATGTGTTGCAACAGTACGTCTTTGTGCCAGATACCACAGTGCATCTTTAGAGGTCTTTGAGGAGTCCATGCCTTAATGGGTCAGGAAGGTTGTTTTTATGTTAGAGAAGATCAGTGTATTTGTGGCGTGAGCTAAAACTGATGAGTCTCTTTAATGAGTGAACAGTTTTATTGTCAGTTAAAATAAGCAAAATCTAAAGCAAACACTTAACATGCACCTTAGAGGAAAAACAAGCAATACAACAGCTGAAATATGCAACATTACAGAAAAATGAAAGTGTGGCAGAAGAACTGGATTCATAAAAGAAATAAAGCAATTAAGGTGCGGAAGAGAAGGAAGGAGACGGACTAAACGTTTCTTGACTATTTCTAAAATAACACGGAGTGATGGATAAATTGAAAACAGAAAAAAAATATGAAGCCATACTGATTCATCACACCACCTGCCTATTTCAGATAATAGTTGTAACTTGTGTGCAGTCACGTATGTTTGGCCAATAGGTTTATATGTGTGTTCCTGTTCATTTCTGTACTTTCACAGAAGATACCTACAGTTAAAGCACACTTATATATAAAGGGAAAGAAAAGATACACACACACACACACACACACACGCACACGCACACACACACACACACACACACACACACACACACACACAGAAAGGCAGGGTTTGATCGGTCGACGTCTGCTCTAGACATCAACTCTGCAATGCTAATTAACCCTGGAGGCAGAACTGAACAGAGAGAGACAGAAGCCTTCAGCACACACTCTCTCACCACATCACAGGATGGCAGGGATGGCAGGATGGCAGACTTACCTGAAATGGCTTGTAATTAATGAATAAGAAAAGAACAACATAGTCATTAAAAGCATTAGAAATAAACACCACAGAATGTTATGCCTATTCTCATACTACAGTGGAATTAAGCAGGACTTGTGGTGAGGTGTGATTTTTTCTCTATCCCACACATTAAAGGCAACATTGTTGAAACAAGACCTATCTCTTGTTAAAGGCAGATTGGTTTGGCTTCCAGAAAAGTGTATTGCTTCTATGGCCTAAAGTTGTCTGAACAGAGCACACAAACTCCTGGACAAAACAGGGACAGGCACAAAATGGCAAAATGTGAAGCTTTTAATGGAGTTAATAACAAATCAATGGTCAGCAAAGATTTAACCAATACTTTAGTCTAATGAAACTAAAACCTTTACCTGCTCTATCAATCCTGGCTCTATTTTATTAGGTTGTTATCAAGCCCTTGATGGGTTGCATCAGGCATAGCAGATAACCAAAAATGTACTACCCTTGTAAGAAAAAAAAAGTGAAACATTGTAATTTTACATCAGATATTTTAATTATATTAATTAATTTTTATTCTGAAGAAAGTGAATTTCCTGTTGTAGCTTTTACCTACACAAATAAGGCAAAGTAACCAAACAATACAGCAAAAGTAAATGAGCAAGTGGTGGTACATGAGCTCTCAGGAGTGCATCCGTTTAATTCTCTGTAATTGTCTAACAAACTATTTGTTGCCAAGACCATTAAAAGCTTCATATACTGCCACTTTGAGTTTGGCTTATACACAGTATCTCACAAAACTAAGTGCACCTCTCATTTCAGCAGCCATTTAAGTATATCTTCTCAAGAGACAATACTATAGAAATTAAACTTCTCAAAGTCCTCGTGCTGTGCATCAGGAGCAGAAGCTGGCTTCAAAAAACAGACACATGAGTGCTGCCAGCGTTGCTTAAGAGGTTGCAGAAGCAGAAGATCCGCTTGTCAGTGCTCAGACCATATGCTGCACACTGCAATAAGTCAGTTTGCATGGCCGTCATCACAGAAGGATGTCTTTTCTGAAGCTGGCTCACAAGAAAGCCTGCAAACAGTTTGCTGAAGACGACCTGTCCAAGAGCATGAATTACTGGAACCATGTCCTGTGGACTGATAAACTGGTGTCCAGCATGTGTGGTGACGCTCTGGTGAGGAGTACCAAGAACATTGTGTCTTGCTTACAGTCAAGCATGGTGGTGGTAGCATCATGGTCTGGGGCTGCATGAGTGCTGCTGGTACTGGGGAGCTGCGGTTCATTGAGGTAATGAATATATTCCAACATGTACTGTGACATTCTAAAGCAGAACATGATGCCCTCCCTTCAGAAACTAGGACAAACGGCAATTTATTCAACATAATAACGAACACAAACACACCGCCAAGATGACAAGTGGCTTGCTGAGAAAGCTGAAGCTGAAGTATGTCACCAGACCTGAACCCTATTGAGCACCTAAGGGGCATCTTCAAGTGGAAGGTGAAGAAGCGCCATGTGTCCAACATCCTGTAGCTCTGTGATGTCATTATGGAGGAGTTGAAGAGGATCCCAGCAACAACCTGTGCATACTGAGCCCTTCTGAAAAAAATATTAGGTTCAAATTTTGCCACATTGACTTACAAATATATCATTAAAAAGATGGCAGGAAAAAAATCATTTGTTTAAAAATGAAGTGCTTAAAAGATCCCTTCTTATATTACCAGCCTCAGTGAGAAACCAAAGCTAATGCAATGACAACTTAATGACAAAGTTTTTTTTTTCCAGAAAGCACAAGTTCCTGTGTCTCCTTTCAGTTCTGCTATTTTTTTTTTTAAATAAGTGCAACCCACCTTAGTCATCAGGTTGTCAACAGCTAAAATTACATCAGTGGCACATCAGGAAAAGGTCACCTTGAATTAAAAAAACAAGACTTTCTAGGCTCAAGAAAAAGAATGTGGTATGTTCACTAGTTCACTAGTATCTCACCACTTCAGAAATACTACTTCTACTTTAATATTATATTGACTAAATCCTAAGACCTCTGTCCAAACAAAGGAATAAAGCTATTAAATGTTCAGTGACTTTTGGGTACACAATTAAAGAGCTAAATCTGCACCTGCCACAAAGCCGTTTCATAGCAGCTCGAGTGAACAGATCCTGGATGGTCTGCCAAACAAACAAACACACAAAGGGGGAAACACACACACAGGCCTGACACACAGACCCACACATTTCCATACACATACATATTCAGTTTGAGGTCTGATGTATGCTAATGGATGCACACAATGCAGATTGCGAGCAGGCCAGTGATCAGGCCTCGGCTCTTCAGAGAGTGGTTTGTTCCCAAACAAGCTAACAAGCTGGCAGGAATAGCAAATACCTAAACTCATATGCCCAGGCACTAATGTCCAAAGAAAACAGCGGTCACAGTAACAAATACACTAATGATTACATTGAACTCCTTTAGTGCTTGGAGTTTGCTTCGTGTGCAGCGCATGCAGAAATAAGCCTCCTAAACTCATTGAAGCTTAGAGCCCCATTTAGAGACAGATCACTACTTCAATTTATTCATGGCCACAGGGATGCAGGATTAGACAGGTATAAGTGGAAAAATAAGGGGCAAAAGGGAAATATCCAAAAGCAATAAAGACTTTGAAAACTCTCTATTGCAATATGAATCATTCAACTATACATGTCATTAAATGTTATTAAAAGGAAGTTCAGTGATTACATGCGATTTCTCAGGCTCAGAGCCTAAATTCTTGACCATTGTCCCTTTCCATGGTTCGAAAAAATTAATTTGAAACTTTTGGAATCACCCACATTATTCCAATCGTTAAAGTTAAATACATTTCTTCTTTTTTTACTTAGTGAGAAGTTATGCAAGTAGTTCACCTTTTTTCACCAGCTGTGATACCATATGACACCGTGATGCTCATCCACACGCACACACTGTGCTAGGCAACAGCCCTCTTCCAGACCTAACCCTTTCCTCTACAGAGCCTAATCTGGCTACTTAAAGGTCAAACATAAATATTTGAAGATTTCCGAATTCACAGAAATCATCGAAAACCCAACCCGCAGAGTCTACTGATTATATTTGACGGCTAACTGTGGACAACCCCCCCAATGCTTGCAGCAGAAATATTAAACTCACATCTAAGGAGGAACTGACAGGTTCAATTCCATTCCGTAGCACTTCATGTTGGAAAAAATAACCTCAACGTGTAGTTACATTTTTCATATCAAACCACGGTCCGGTTCAACTGTCGAACTTATTAGCCTGTCTGTTAGAGCACAGCCTGGCTCTTAACAAACCCTCTAGGGTCATTAGTCGGTATTTGTGACCACCATTTCATTGATATGCAGACGGGCATGCAATCAGCTAATGAATACCAAGTTTCTTTGTTTCTGTATAAGTACTTTAAACCTATACGATTATAGGTACAAAGAGAAGGCAAAGAAAGCAGAAAGCTGTATAGGATCTGTTTGAGACCGATTATGAACATAAGTGCAAACTGTTTTTTATTACTATACTAATACCACATAATGGTAATAATGTGAATTTTAAAAAATACCCCTTCTGTGTTTAACTTTACATTTACCAAAGCAGAAAAAATGGGCAAGCGCAAGGATCGAGTTCGATAAGAGCCAGATTGTGATGGCTAGACAACTGGGTGAGTCTGCAGTGGTCAGTAGATATCAAAAGTGGTCGAAGGATGGAAACGGGGTGAACCGGTGACAGGGTCATGGGACAGTTTTTAGGGAGTAAAACTGACTTGTTTTTTAGTGTTGTCCAGTGTTGTGGGGTTAGCATTTAAAAAAAAAATTATAATAAAACATAGAATAAAACCCCTACTGGTCCTTCTGCATTACATCATATCTCTGAGAAATTATCCGATGATGATATATTATATCACTAAATATATAATCATCTTTAAATATAAAAAGTTATTTTCCCCTTTTCACTGGTTATGACATTAGTTATGAGCTTAGGCAATGCTGTTGCACCTTAAATAATGCTTATTCGGTCATAACCTCTACAATCACATTAGTAATGGCCAATAAGGATCTCACTTCAAGCCAAATTTGATCAATAGTCATACACACACAAAACCTACATTAAGAAACAGTGTGTAAGCATTCTTAGTTTGAAATCCTACAACTGTGTGTAGGTAGCTTTCCAGAAACGCCTTGCTAGCTTTCAAGAAATGACCTGTTTCTTCCCAGGCTGTCTCACCATCACAGGCTGTCTCACACTTTCACACTTCTCTAAGCACACTTGGAGATCCCCTACTCCCTGAATTATGTTCCCACAACAGGCCAATTAGATTTCACAGCACACCCTAATGATTTTTGCAACAGATAAAAAGGAAAATGGAGATTTCAGAAGTCATCCTGATCTATTTGGCCTCTTATGTTAGGACAACATGTAAATTTATGCTTGCATATTATCTATAATGACACCTAATACGTGCTAAACCGCAATACTTGTCGCAGATCTGTTAAAGAGATTCAACAGTATCATTAACAGCACTGAATCATACACATTGTAATCCCCTGGGTTAAACGAAGTCCTATAGATTGAATGCAGTTTATCAGTTAATACCCCTTTAATCCTGCTTCAGTGAATGTAACATTCGTTTATAAACACACATCTTGTGTTTCATTTCCCTCTTACACCATTACATCCAGTGTGTATGACAAAGTAATAACTTAATTCCTGCTCATCTAAATACTAAATTAATGAGTGAATAAAAATGTCATTAATAAAATAATTGTAACGATCATGTGCATGTTATAATGTTTAATAAGAACATGCATAATGTAGCATATCACAGTATATGACAGGAAACTAGGCACACTATTACAACTTTGATGTCTAAAAAGAGAAATTCCTTCCCATCTTCATTGTCTGTGGCCTTTTCCATTCTCTCATTCTCCCTCTCTGAATCTGATCATGCTCTTCAACCTCTGAATGTGTGTGTGTGTGTGTGTGTGTCTGTGTGTGTGAGGGGGGTGTTTGGGTGGGTAACCAAGCTCATAAATCACCTTAAGAAGGTTTTGAACAAATAAGCATGATCCTCCTACACATCTTCATTATGGGGAAAATTGAACACGGTGAATAATATGCTTCCTCCCGTTTTTCATTTCTAACCTATAACGTCGTTCACTTTCGCACTCCATCGTTTGACCAGATCTCTGGGTCTGAGAGGCTGCTAGAGGCACAACTTTATTCACTTTGCTTTCTCCCTTTCCTCTGGAATATCAGAGTTTTCGTGCGTTACAGGCAAGCGGCATCTATCACTGTCCCACCGTTATCAGCAGAGGAGATAGCTTCTAGTGCCTCTATCGCTTAGAGACAGATCTGGCAAGTGCAAGCATATTAACACTGGCACCTAACCGTCGCTGACGGGAGGTGAATTAACTATCAGGTCAGTCCGTGACACACTTACCTGTGCGCACGAGCAGACCCAGAGATTTTATAATTTTCTAATGAACTGTCCCTTGTCACAATCTCACAGGCTCTGTTATATACTTACACACACACACACACACACACACACACACACACACACACGCTTCCTGCTCTTGTTCCCCAAGCACAGTAGGAATGGGCTGTGGGTTCACACTGTGGGAATCTGCTGCATCTCTTTCTGAAGCCACAGACATTGAACATCACCACATTCTCCTTTATGACTCACACACACGCTCACCTCTGATCTTTTCTTGTATCCCCCACATACGTGCACTATGGAACACATGTCTCGATCACACACACAAACGTACGCATACACACACTTTCGGTGTTCTTGACTCGCCATGAAATCACTTCCCAACACAAAAAATCCTCACAAACGACACTGATGCTTTCTTGTGAATTAGTACATCAGCTATGTGAGACAGTAAGTGCGTGTGTGTGTGTGTGTGTGTGTGTACGCGCTCGTTTTGGTTACCTGTGGCTGTGGCTCTTGCCATAAGGATCAGCCTCCCTGTGATCAGCGTCTTGGTGATGAGCCTGGAGGAAGAAAGACAACAGCGCTTGGCCAGTCCTCCGTCTCCACGACAACGCCCGGAAGATGCCACACCTCCGGTGCACGCTGCTCAAGAACAATAAGACTTTATCCCCTCCCTCTCTCTCTTCCTCTTTCTCTATCTCTCTCCCTCTTTCTCTCTCTGTCTTGTTCTTCTTACGAAGCGCGCGCTTATTTGGAGAACATGACGCGCTCTCCTATTGTGTGTATGTGAATGACGTCTCGCTGAACACAGAGGACAGCGAGCGAAGAAGAACTGGGATTTTGCAGGTAAGTGTGCGTGGGGTGGTAGACTGAGTTCCAAAGGGAAACCAAGCACTTTTCATGTGCATGACGCACACTAGAGTGAGAGAGTGAGTGAGGGGGAGAGAGCGTGAGAGAGAACGAGAGAGAGAGAGAGAAGAGAGAGACAGAGAGAGAGAGAGAGAGAGAGAGAGAGAGATGGAGAGGATGGGGTCGTCATGGTGATATTCAGCCATGAAAGAAAAGTAGGGTGAATTACTGAGGGGAGAGGCAAAAAAGGAAGCATCTACTAATTCACTCTCACACACATATACATACATATTGTGGGGAATAATAAAAGAATCACACTCAACATAACACATGTAAGTTCAAAATACTAACATAACCATTAGCCGCAAAAAAGACACACACGTACGAACACAAACATGCTCTCAAATTCACATGCAGAAGTTCTTGTATTTTTTCCTCATTTATTACAGATATTTGCTGGTCCTGGAGGGAAGCCACTTACAACCTTAGTGTGGGTCTCAGTCCTCCGACTTAATGCTTCTGCCTTAAGACTAAAATAGCTGCAGCCAAATGCCCTAAAGCTGCCTCCTTCTCTCAAATTACAAGGACTACAGCACCATCTCCAGCAGTGACACGACATGGGCACCAAATGCTTCCAAACCGGAGCACCGAGACAACGAGGAATGAAACTATGACAAAGGTTGCATTTCATTTCAGCCTGTCTAAGATGAACCATCACTAACAATATACATCCTGTGACTTACACGGGCCTGTGGCCTAAATGACATAACTCAATCTTGTGTGGTGTCCTAGGGGAAATAAACTCCAATCCCATGCCCTGTACCTGTATTAAGCGCTTTCCTTACGGAGAACTTTACTAAATGGAGTGATGAATAGGCGGACGGCTAGAAAAGACAGTACACATGAGTGTAGAAGCAGATATAGGGCAGTAGTAAATGTAGGCAGGTCTGTAATGTATTATAGTCTAGCAGTGATGATTGCATCATCGCAAAACATGCAGTCAAAAAAGGAGCATCAGGGAAAAAGTGAAATGGCGAAAAAAAAAAAAAACCTTCACCATCTACTTTAATAGAAACATCTGTGCAAGACTCTTTTAGAAACAAAAGCAATGTGAAATCCCTTTACTTTAAAGCGCTGATCTAAATACAAAACAATACAATACAATACAATACAATACAATACAATACAATACAATACAATACAATACAATACAATACTGCCACTAACAGATTCGGCTCTGAACACCAGAGCTGTACTATTTCAAAGCAATAATCATGCAGGCCCCAAAGGCCAAAAAGCGATGACATTATCTCAGTTATTGATGTTCCGAATAGCAACTCTGTGGCACGCTAAACTACGCCAGCTTGCGTGAACACACGCCGTGTGTTGCATATTGACTGCAGTAAACACCGCAAGCTATGGAAGCATGTAAAATAGATGGATGAGTTGCAGTAAGCCCCCTTCTGGCTTGCCTTGCTCCCCCAGGAACCGGCTCGGTGTGAGATCAGAAAGGGGAGATGGGGAGATTAGATTAGATGTGGAAATGAAGGCACAGACTGCGCTCTTTTTTAAAAGTTGAATCTCCGTAGGGCTTCAACAGGAAATAGATCGTTGTTGAATTTACACTGCCAAAATAACACCTGTGCTCTTAGCACCTGCAGCGCCGAATTCACTTTTCAGTTGTGGTTCAGCCTGATGGAATAAGTCAACACTGTAGGTGTTAATGAAACACTCAGGACTTTGTTGAGTAAAGTCCAGAAAGATCTACGGTGGCATCAAACTCGTCGCTTATTGGATTTTTTTTTCCCGCTGTTTAAACCCAGGCAAATACAACGCTTCTATGAACAAACAGGGAACCGTTTGCTGACTTGAATGCGACCAAATTCATTATCCAGATGAAGGTTTAGTGTCTCTTCAAATACCTGAACAGTTGCTCAGTTGAACGGGCTTTGTTAAAAAGTGCTCCTGAAACAATTAGTCTTGCTCTATGTGACTGGAAGAACGAGTCCAGGGGGCCAGGTTTTGCTTTAGCGTTTCAGGAAAAAGTCTGACCTGTGAGAGCAATCAATAGAACATTAGCGATATTGTCGCTGCTAGTTTAAGGACCCATTCACTTCTCTCACTCCATATGTGGACCCTCACTTGCCAGTCAGTTGCCATGGGAAACCATTCGGCCGTGTCAAAAAAGAGCCTCGAGGGATTCCCGCCAGAGAAGGGTGCACACGCACACACACACACACACATACACACAGCTGCTGTAGGACAGACCGAAAAAGATGCAAACATTACAGCTGTTTCAAGTCTTAAATAATTCTCTTTAGGGCTGAAAACGAATGATCCGGTGTGAAAGACAGCACCTTGCATGCAAACAGGAGCTGTAGTGTTTATGCGATGGTGAGGGATTGAGAATAAATCGGCCTGAACGAAACCACCGAGACTTCAGTCTCCTCCTCTGGCCTGTCGTTGCCAACAGGCCTAATTAGCCTAAAATGGGTTAGTGTATGTGTGTGTATGTGTACGACTGACTTTACAACCTCATTTAAACTACTCTGGAAATGCAGAGCCCTGAATTAGATCCAATTTTCCAAATTATTCAAACGCAGGTTTCTCTGCCCTCCATCAAACTGAAAGCGTTTGTTGCGGCTTTATGTTATTAGCGGTATCTTGGCAGGGAGCAAATTGATATTAACTTTGTTAAGGATAATTACATACAATTACAATTAGGGCAACCTGCAAGACACTGAACCCTGCGGTTCAGGAATTAATATGACTTAGATGCAACAATGGAAAAAAAGACATACTCATGCCAAAATGAGGGGTTTAGGGACCACAAGAGGTCTATGAAGCATAGCTAGGGGGTCCATGATTTATTTATTCATTTTTGGATAATCAGAAGTAACAATCATCATTGTTTTTTATTAACCTGTTTAAGTAAAATTGAATTGAATCTGAAGCTCAATAATTTGAAAAATGGCAATGGAAGAGATTTCCATTCTAATAAAAAAAACAGTACACATTTAAATGATGATCTTAAAATTGGAAATGTTGGATTATATTATAAGGAGGTGGAGGGTGCATGAAATGTATTTTATTCATGCTTCACCAAACATGGAGATCACTATGCAGGTGCTGTAGCCCCACAGATTTTTTACAGCTGACTAGTTTTGGAAACGACCTATTGTTATTGAGTGATGTGAGAGTCGTGCGATCACATCCAAGTGCTCGGTCTCTCATGCGGCTTTAACGGTCATTGACATTTAACCTGGTACTGTAGAATGATGACAAATTGTGTCTCCATCTAGTGGAGCTTTGTGTTTAGCCCTCATACCACACCTTAAGAAATAAATGCTAATGTATATGAATAAACAATTATTTTATGCACAATCAGGGATTTATATATTCAGAAAACATTTCTGTACAACATAGTTGTGCCAGAGGACCGGCTCCTTTAAAACATGTGTATCTTACTCCCATCAGCCAGTAACTTAAGCATGTTTTTGGGTCTGCGTGTAAAAAAAAGATGACAAATGGCCAGACAGAATACATAAAAAAAAAAAAAAACCTCAAATGAATCAAAAGCCTTCATCACATCAAGTCTACATACTGAACTTTTTTGTTTTGCAAATCAGAAAGATGTTTAAACATTTAACAGATAAAGCAAACTGGCCATTTGTGGTCTCTATGTATAATGTATTTTTTATGTAAAAAGTCTATTTCTATGGTCAAGCTTATCTTTTCAAGCATAAGAGCTTGTACATAAAACAATTATGAACACAACAGTTATTATGAAAAGGAAGTACAGCATGTCGAAGGATATTAGTGGAAGTGCTGCATTTTTAGCAGGCCTTTTTGCAGTGCTTTTCTCCTGATGGGGTTTGATACCAAAAACTGACTCACTTTATAATGATTCTACACTGAAAACTCTTTTTCCCGCCTGTAATCGACCCTATTCATACCGGATTGAACCCATTTCTGCGACAACAGTTCTAATCACGGAAGCCATGGAGCGTAGGTACTTAGAAGCTGAAGAATGTCGTCACAGGGCTAAAGACAGAAGAGAGGAGACTCAGACCTTATAAAGTCTGTCATCATCCTGGAGCGATGAGGATAAGGCATAAAACCAATGCCCTCAACGTGAACCCAGAAAGTACATCTTAAGTGCACTTTCAATCCTCCTGTTTTGAGATGTTCTCTCAGTTTCAGTCAGAAACTCTCGGATCCCTTTTAAACTCCTACAGACATTGCATTTTTCTTCAGAAGAAATGATAGTAGATCTCAAGCTTGATAGAACAACAAGGGCCAACGACCTGAACCCGTGTTCTTAATGTGTAAAAGGTTCGTAACATAACAGGATTTCAAAGCAAAAAAAAAAAAAGGCTGTATTGGTGAGTTGCACTTTCACTGCACATGACATAATGTGTGTGACATTCAGCTGGTCAGACTAAGAGTGCATAAGCACTGTGCTTTGTGCTGTCTGTGGGGACGCACCTGTATAATAACACATAATTTCCTGGCTTTCCTGTGTGTAATCAAATGAACACTAGATGCCTATCTAACCCAGACTGCACCTGTCTAGACAGCAGGTCAGTCTGTTTCAGACAATGGTGTGTTGTGTTGCATTCATCAGTGCGTACATTTATTTCTTAAAAATTTGTTTACTTACCTACTGTATTATAACCAAAATAATGAACAAAATAATATATACTTTGCTTTATGCTTGTTATAAATGAACAAGCCTCTTGAACATTAAACTGGGAAGCGGTTACATACTTGCCTTCTCCAGGCACTAAGCACTGCAGCTTTAATATCAATCTGATGCTGTTTTGTGCTTAATGTATAATAAAAATTCAAGGATTCTTGTGCTTTTGTGCTGGTTTTCACCTCCCCAGTCTATTACACTATACATATAATTATAACTAGCAGCAGTGCAGTCACAAAGAGGTTTGATTCCTTGCACCAGAACTGTCTCTAACATCGTTATGTGGTGCTGAACAGCTCAAGTGTTGATTAGATTCAAGAAATTCAAGCTACTGGTCAATCATGAATACACAATATTGTTGAATTTTTAGCAGTTGAAGTTGCTGCTCATTAGTTATGAGTTGACTTCAAATGTGAACACATCACTACATTATAACTACTTTATTACACAATAAGTGTGTGCGCATGTGTGTATGTACGGTGACCGCAAATAGTTGAAAATCCGATGCTTTGATAGGAGGAGCCTGATTCAACTACTACTCTAAATCTCTAAGTCTTTTTGTAAGCCGAGGTGCTATGAAACACTGAACATGCCTTTTTGGTAATATGGTGGTGATCAATGTGTCTGATTTCACATAGAACTACTGGTTCTCTCCCTCTAAGTTAATCAAGTTTAACAATAAACTGGGATAATCTGTAATGTCATATTCTGTTTTAATTTCATATCTGTAAATTAATGTAATGTCATTTTGATTTGCATTTTTCGGTGCATCAATGCAGCGCTGTACTTTACTGCAATTTAGCCGAATGAATTTAGCCCCCACCCTCAAACACATTTTTTCCCCTGGACTGTTAACACTAAGATCTAAGCACACAATCACATAGGATGTTATTCAATTTTCCCTTAATTTGAATTGTGACACCCAAACATGTATCCAGCATTTAAAAAAAGCCCCTGCTCACAAATGCAGCTCCATCAAGATATGGTTTATGAAGTGGAAGATTTTAAGTTGCCTGCTATAGAGCTCTGACCTCAACCCTACTGAACACCTTTGGGATGAATTGGAATGCTGACTGCACCCCAGACCTCCTCACCTACACCCGTATCTGACTTCACTAAGGCTATTGTGGCTGAATGCAAACAAATCTCTGCAAGCACACTCAAAAATCAAGTGGAACATCTGGAGGTTATTATGACAAAAATGGAAACTAAATATGAGATTAAAAAAAATACAAAAATATAAAAGAAAAACACAAAAATCTTATAGCCTGGTGTCCACAAACTTTTTTGGGGAATCTGCATGTTTTTGGAATTCAGGAAGCCTGATCTTCTCAATTGAATCTACTTTGACTGTTTATACACCAACACACACTACTGGAAGAGAAGTATGACATTTGATTTAAATATGGTTCCCCATCAAACATATACATGTATAAAAATGGCATTTCTACATTTAATTTCTCACTGGCGCTAGTTTTCTTTAAAAAGTTTATCATCATACATTTGACCTTTGTTAAAAGACAATATGCAACCATTTAGTCAACATGAACAATAAAAGGTTGCCTTAAGTTGGTGCATCTAGATATTGATGATCTGAAGACACAGCTGTCAAATACCACTGTACAAACTCGTTTGTGCTGTTTTTTTTTTTGTTAGTTTTGAAGTCAGGGCTCATCCTATCATCAACCAGATCCCTTGTCATTAAAAAGTTACGATTAAATGTCCAAGAACTTGCATTTTTAAGAAATAAATTCTACTTTATTTAAAGGCCTAATGATAATGTTCGGCCTAGGATGTTAAAACCGATTACATTCAGGGAAGAAAAAAAAGATAATAATCTCTTACATTATAATTAAAGTCCTATACGCTACCATTCTAACAAGGAATGTAGAATTCGAAACATATATAAAATAAAAAAAAAAAAACACATACTGAATTGCAAAACCACACATTTAATCATGTTAATGCTGAAAGAAATAAGGAAGGCTTTTGAAGAATTGCTTGATTACATGGGGGGAGGGGGGTGTCTTTATACCACCTTCATGAAATGTTACGATAAAATCTGAATAAATAAAAAAATGTGTTCATTAGGCACTATTGCTGCAGGGCTGCTAGATAAGGGCACCGAGACATTTTCTTTCCTCTGCCATTAAATATTTCAGCACATTCGTTTGAAAAAAGAACACAAAATATTTTACAATCTCTGAGTCCTGTTAAACAATGATTTCGCAAGTTTGTTCGAGTCATTGTCAATAAGACCGTCGATACGTGTGAATATGTGAGACTACATCATAATGCTTGCTGTTTATTTGCTTAGAGAGCTTTGTTTAGTTTGAGTCGTGTAACGTATTGCTCCATGAGCTGGATGTAAGTTGCTGTGGCGGATGATGGAAGTGAAGGTGTGTGTGTGTGGAATTTAGAGATTCCTGTTGGGGTTCACAAGTCATACTGGCTGAGGGTTTGTGGTATTTTGAGTGAGAACCTGTTAATATAAAGCTTTGGTTGAGGACAGAAAGATAAAGGACATGAGAAAACAAACGGTGGGGTGGAGCGAAGGAGAAACTGATTGAGAAAGGGGAGATCAGGCTCAGCCTTTCAGACCACAAACTTGTTCTTGGTGGTTGAGCCACTCTTAGTGGCAGTGTCTGCATGAGACTGATAGCCAATGGTCATCTTTAGAGGGATTCCTAACCGCTCCTTATACACTCTCCTGTAAAAAAACAAACAAAAGAACAACTGCATGAACACAAACACATCAAAGATAGCAATAAAATATCTGGCTTTAGCACAGTGCTTCATTTGTTCCACGAGTGTGCTTTGTTTTATACGTATACACGTCTGACCCTATGTGTGTTATCGCGTCTTTGTTCTCATAATCGGTTGTCCAGACAGCGATTTTATCTCCTTTTGTTCGGATGTTGACTACCGCGCCGCACACATCATCACTGGAGTCATCGAACGCTTCTCCTATGAGGCAAAGCATCTGCAACCACACAGAAAGAACATCAGGACAAGAACAAACAACCGCAGCGACAGCTTCGTAAGGATGCGCACCGTTTCCAGCCAAAAGCGGTCCAAGTCGAGTTTCCTCTGTTGTTTGTTGAGGGTGATGAGCCAGCGCCCACCTTTCTTATTTCTTTCATCCTCCCACATGGGCTCGATACCATCCTGTAAGCATACAAAAAAAATATTGAGATACTCCGACAATTGCAGCTGTTAATTACAGACATATTCAAAATCTTGACTAAAACACAATAACAAGCTGGCATTTATTCTTCAATTAATAATTATAATAATAATAATAATAATTAATAAAAGAAGTTCACCTTGAACAGCGAATAGTCACAACCAGACATCAAATTACTGGACAGCTGAATATGGTTATAAAGCCTACAAGGACAAATAGATCATCAACCAGAAACATTCTAAAATACACAGTATAGTTCTTGGATACGTGTGCAAAATGTCATCCTTACGCCCAAAAATCCTCAACTGTGTCAAACTTGGAAATCAGTCGCAGGTTGGCTTGCCATGTTTTGCTCTTGTCGTTTTTAAAGAACCATAAAGACCATCTGCGGAAGACAAGCAGTTACACAGCCTCTTCAAAAGAATTTGCAAACAAGAGACGATCCTTGTACACCCGAAACGTGACAAGCTTGTTAGCGAAGCTACCAAAGTGTAAAACAGAGAGTGTGTGAGAATACGAGCGGCAGAAGTATGTTGTGGAACTTATGGCTGACCTGTTTTGTAGTGGATGTTTGATATAACACTCAGGGCTGACAATCTCCTGGCTTGTCTCTTCCGAGTCCTCCTCTTTACTCTCCGGCGGATTGAATATTACTTCCTTGAGATCGGAGAAAAAAAAAAAAACGGTTCACGAAAAATTCATATCTAGCAAATAACCTACTCGAATCGAGTTCACTATCTGAATATATATTTGTATACAAGTGAAATAAATAAAATCATTCTGGTCATTAGTAGCAGGTTCATATCAGGGTAGTGCAATGTCTTATATACACGTGATGGCGCAGAATACAGTTTTTGATGCTATTTTACTGCCAAACTATCCACAAATGTGTCTCTGAAATCACTTCTAGTTCTACAATATTACAAAAAGATCAAGATCACACCAGCTAGGTCTAAAACGCAATACTCAACAACTGGAACAAAAAAAAACCCTACATGATATACCTAATAGTACATTCATATCAGTCTGAGGATGTATTACATGCCAGATCTCAAGCATTTCAGATTTAAATCTTGTGGAAACTAGTTTGATGCTTCTCGTATAAACGAGGTATTTGTTGTTGTTGTTGTTGTCCCCCCCCCAAAACAACTCAGATACAGATGTCGTGGCGGCAGATCAACAGCTGTCAAGTTACTTTTTAGCACCGTGTGTACGGCGATCTTTATTTTTAAACTAAGTAAACATGGATAAACAAACGTGCTGCCATACAGAACACGTTCAGGACAGGAAAGGACGTCGCTAGTTTTGCTAACGTTTACTCGTGCACTCTTTTCTAGCTCGTGTGTATGAGACACTACGTGGGGCAGCGTGAAGTCATACAAAAGCAAAAGCCAAAAGCTTAACAGCTACCTCGGTGGGCGCAAAAACAACACGCACGCGTGAAACGACCACTACAACCGTTATAACGGTTATAAAACATTCCTAAGCTAGCTCTACGAAGTTTTTCGGAACGACGTGACAAACTAACTAGTTAAAGACAGTATGTACAGCGCTGCGGGACTTCAGCTCTCCCTCATTCAAACATGTCGGTTAACTTTACCCAAGTCTCACTGCAGCTCACATTCCCGGCATAATTCTCTTCTAAGTCGTCCACACACACGTTTCTGCTGACAAATGATCTTAAGAATGTCAACCATCACTCAAAATTAAATGAAAAATGATCCTTAACACTAATACATCGACTCACCGGCTCAGCAGTCGCCATTTTCCATGACTTGTTCACACAGGCCTCATATGGAACATTCAGGCTACGTCCCGACCCGCGCACTTCTCTACTACATAGTATGGGCCATATATGGGCGGTGGACTCCTACTGCATACTGTGTAGTGCGCTAGGGTGCTTATTTAAAACTAGCCTCAGTCTCATTGGGCAAAAACAGAACTCACAGAAAGTCTTAACACACACACAGAGTTTAATATAAACATAGATAACCTTAAAAAATTGTTACATTTCAATAGTACAATCTATTAATACTTAATTTTAACAGTTTACTTAATATTGTAACCTTACTAGTAAAGTGGTTAACAGTCCTTGAAGTGCTAATAAGAGTATATGCAAGTGTATACAATGATTTCTTAACATGTTTTAAATAAAATTATCTATCTATCTATCTATCTATCTATCTATCTATCTATCTATCTATCTATCTATCTATCTATCTATCTATCTATCTGTCTACCTCTCTGTCTCTCTGTCTGTCTGTCTGTCTGTCTTACATTGTATGGCCAAAGGGAAGTGGTAATCATAACCATAAGGTTTTAATATAGAGTTTACCCATCCCTGAGGAGCTAGTAAGAGTATATGCAACTGTATACATTTATTTCTTAACATTTTTTGAAAAATAAATTGCAATAATAATAATCATCATCATCATTTATATCCCTGTATACAGTATCTCACAAAAGTGAGTGCACCCCTCATATTTCAGCAACCATATTCATAGATCTTCTAAAGGGACAATATTATAGAAATAAAACTTGGATATATTTTACATTTATTGTCCTCTGAGAATAACTCACCATACAGCAAGTATTGTCAAAATAGCTGGAAACTAAAGTGAGTACAACCTAAGTGATACCGACTGTACATCGTGTAACCATGCATGCATCGTGCAACCAAACCTGTTAGACAGGACCATACAATTTTTTTATCTTGTAGTAGATCAATTTGGTGCTTTGAGTACAATTCTCTCATACTGACCACTAGGTGTTTAACATGGCACCTCATGGGAGGAACTCTCTGAGGATTTGAGAATTAGAATTGTTGCTCTCCACAATGATGACCTAGGCTATAAGAAGATCAGTAACACCCTAAAACTGAGTTACAGTGCAGTACCCAGAGTCATGAAGAGGTTTTTCAAAACAAGTTTCATTCAGAATAGGACTCACAAGGGTGGATCTAAGAAGATGAGTCCTCGTGCTGTGCATCAGGTGCAGAAGCTGGCTTTAAAAAAGACGCATGAGCACTGCCAGCATTGCTTTAGAGCAAGCTTTTATTGTCATTTCAACCATATATAGCTGACATAGTACACAGTAAAATGAGACGTTTCTCCAGAACCCTGGCACTACATAAAAACAACATAGAGCTACATCATGCAACATAGAGCTACATAACAGAACACAGAGCTAAGGACTAAAGTAAGTTGTCCTAGCCACATAAAGTGAATCGTGTGCAACCTCGTGCAAACAGTGCAGACAAAAGACAGTGCAAACAGACAATACAAGACAGTGTGGGAGAGATACACAGAACACAAAATAGCACCAACCAGTAAACCTGCTGTATAAATTATACAGTACAATGTGCAAAGAGAACTATAAACAAGAGCATATTTGTAAAACATAAACACAATGTTGTGCAAAAACAGCAAGAGCAGCAATCAAGAGGTGCAAAACAACATGTAAACAGTATAATATGTTTATAATATAATATGAGTAGTGCTGAAGAAATGGATGTGTATGAATTAAAGTGAGTATTAAGTATTGAGTATGAGTGTGTGTTTGACTTCAGGTTGTAACAGTTCAGTAACACAAGTGTGTGTGTGTAAGTTTGGTACTGTTTAGTTCTGTGTGTTGATGAAGGAAGCCTTTTTTTGAAGCTGGCTCACAAAAAAAAGCCTGCAAACAGTTTGCTGAAAACACTATGAGTATGAATTACTGGAACCATGTCCTAGTCTGATGAGACTAAAGATAAGACAAGATAAACTTGTTTGGCTCAGATGGTGTCCAGCATGTGTGGTGATGCTCTGGTGATTAGTACTAAGAAAACTGTCTTCCCTACAGTCAAGCATGGTGGTGGTAGAATCATGGTCTGGGGCTGCATGAGTGCTGCTGGTACTGGGGAGCTGTGGTTCATTGAGGAAAACATGGACTCCAACATGTACTGTGACATTCTGAAGCAGAACATGATGCCCTCCCTTCAGAAAATGGGGCAAACGGCAGTTTTCCTATATAATAACAACCCCACAAAAACATAGTGATGGAGTGGCCAAGTATGTCTCCAGACCTGAACCCTATTGAGCACCCATTGGGCATCCTTAAGTGGAAGGTGAAGAAGATTAAGGCAGTGCTGGATAACAATAGTGCTCACACAAAATATTGACACTTTGGACACAGTTTTAAAATGTTTACTTAGGGTGAACTCAGCTATTGGCAACTATTTTGACTATTTTAATTTTAGTTATTTTTAAAGGAAAGTAAATCTGTACTGCTATACAAGCTGCACATTGACTACTCTAAAGTATATTCTATATTATAGTTTGATTTCTATAGTATTTTTTCTTGAGAATATAATACTAAATGGTTGCTGAAATGTGAGGGGTGTACTCACTTTTGTGAGATACTGTATGTATATATATATATATATATATATATATACACACACACATACGGTATATACTGACCAGGCATAACATTATGAGTGGTGAAATGAATAACAGGTATTATCCCTTCATCATGGCACCTGTTAGTGGGATATATTTGGCAGCAAGTGAACATTTTGCCCTCAAAGTTGATGTGTTAGAAGCAGAGCATCTTCAAATCTGCAGCTCTTGTGGTCTGTTTCTGGTCTGCAGTGGTCAGTATCTATCAAAAACGGTGCAAAAAGAAACAGTGGTGAACCGGCGACAGGGTCATGGGCGGCCAACTCATGCACATGCGAAGCGAAGGCTGGTCCGTGTGTTCTGATCCAAAAAACGAGCTCCTGTAGGTCAAATTGCTCAAGAAGTTAATGCTATTAATGCTTGAAGGGTCACGACTGTTTTAGCAGCAAATGGGGAACTAGCACAATATTAGGTAGGAGGTCATAATGTTATACCTGGTCAGTGTATATATTTGTCTGCCTGCCTGTCTGTCTTCAGAGCAAAGGGAAGTGTTAAGGGTTTAATAAAGTGGTTCACAGTCCCTAATAAGATAGTAGGAGTATATGCAATTACATACATTTATTTATTAACATTTTTTAAATAAATATGAGTAATAATATAATAATTAAATATCTATTATAATAATGAAAATAATAATAATAATTAGTATTATTATCATTATTATTAAATACAGTATATCTATCTATCCGGTAGCCAAGTGCTTAAGATGTTGGATTTCTAAATCAGTAGTTCAAATTTCAGCATCGATTACCCGCAGCAATGCTTATCACTGCTGGGCCAATGAGCAAGGCCCTTGGTCTCAGTGGCTTAGTTTATATATTAGATAAGTGTAAGTCACTCAGGTCAAGGCATTGGCCAAATTTTATAAATGTAAATGTTGTTTTGTGACCACTAATGTTCTCATGTCTAAATAAGCACAAAACCTCACAGCCATGCTTAAAATGAAAAGCCTTCCCAGAAGAGTGGATGTAATTATAACAGAAAATAAAGAACAAATCTGGAATGACATGTTTATTGGGATGTGGTGGTCAGCTGTCCACAAAATTCTGTCCATAAAGTGTATTTTTGAAAAATTCTGAAATACATGTACACATTTGCATATACTCTTTAGGAACTAAACTGCCTCACTTCTTCACCGATTCCACAAGGTGTTAGAAACATTTGCTTAAGGTTTTGGTCCATGTTGACAAGACTGCATCACATAAGGCGCTCTATCGATTTCAGGCCTGGTGCCTGGTAAAGCCATTGAAGTATTCCCAATTAAACAATATAAAATTAGTAAATTAGAAAACTGTAGACACAAAGGGGAACACATAATCAGTAACAACATTCAGACAGGTTGTGACATTCAACAAAGTCTTATCAGCTTGAGCTACAGACACATGGAAGGTTGGGTCCATCAGGAATAACGATGTCGACACCAAATTCAGACCTTCTCATCTGCATGCTAGAAATTGAGATATAACAGACAAGGTGGCACTTTTGTCCATTCTCCAACTGTCTGTGAGCACATTAGTTTTAGTTTCCTGTTTTTGGTTTATAGGAGATAAAATGTATGTGATATTCAATTAAAGTAAATTACATTTTATTTATTTTTTAGAGATAAAAGGGTTATGAAGTGTATTGCCTATAATGAAAGTTAGTGTCTATAATGAAGTTAATGCCTAACTGTATCTGTTTTAAGTTTATCCCTAATGACCGAGCTGCAAGAGTGGCAAGAAAAAACAGATATAAGGAATCACATATGAAAGAAAACCCATTCTCATCTGAGTGACACTTTCATTGTAGTTTTATCCTTGTCGAGGTGTGCTGCTCAGTGATCGCCATTTAAATGCCGCTGTATCAGACCTTTGATATTACCAACAGTCCAAATCCATCATCATAGTTCTTAATACAATTTTGGTCTTGTATCTCAAGGTATGATGTACGAAAGGTCTGGAAAGCTTAAATTTTTTTTTTTTTGCTTTTTACAATCATAAAGTGTGACTATTTGAGTTACAAATACTGTAGCTTCCTGTCAGGTCAAAACAGTCTGGCCATTGTCCTCAACCTCCTCCACCCTCCTACAACCTGAGGAGCACAGCTGATGTCCCAAATGTCCTGTAAACTCTGCGTACCATGTTTAACTTGTTCTACCTTCACTATTGATAAGTAAATATCACTGGATTAAATGAATATTCGTGGACATAGTAGGCATTAGTCCACCAAGCTGTATTATTATAGGGCTAGAACTCGTGTAGGGGAAAAAGTAGAATGAACTGCGAGAAGTCGGTTACGAGCCAAGTGACGTCACCCAAGACCCGTATTTGACAATCGAATCCGGAAGTGTTTCGAGCACAGCTAGTTCTTCAGTCCTTCTTCACCAGTCTGTGCTAGCTAAGTTTAGTCTTTCTTGGAGGAGAAAGAAAATGTCCAAGGAGTTGCCGACAGTGAACGATGCGACAGTGATTAATGGTCGTGTTTGCCTCGAGGCGGAGGGTCAGAGCAGGTATCCGCGCCGGTACACAGGCAGCGAGCAGGTAAACATATTACTCAGCAACCGTGTTTACTGGCAGCCCAAACACGAGGAGCGATTTAAATGTAAAGATTTGTACTTTCTGACCTGTAGGCCTGCCGGGTTTTCTACACAGAAGACTTGCTGTTTGTCATCTAAACAACCTGTCTGTGTGCATGCTAATACGACAGCGTTTAACAGCGTGTCCAAAAGTACCTTAGTTTTTAATGTGGTTTATATCGCGAGTCAGAATCCGATTCACAGATGCATTTGTTCCCCAACGTCTTAAAGTTTCTTACAACCCTCAGGGACCACATGTATGTCTATTAGTTCCTTGCAGAACCTTAAATATCAAGAAAGATTTTTGGTAATATATAATCTATACATCACTGTTGTACACCTGCAGCTTTTATGTTTGCAAAAAATGTATATGATGTTTGGCAGAATAATTTTTTTAAAGAAGTGTCCCAAAAGTATCCATACATAGGGGTAATCAACACACTTTTTCTTTAGCAAAATGTCGTTTTTTATACTTCCTTAGCTTTTAAGACACAAAAGTACACGATGAAAGAATTCTCGTGCCTCGATCAGAGGCATGAGGTTCCAAAGGACATGCAATTAAACACATACTGCCAGATGTTATTGGCTCATGAGTGGTAGACATATGGTTAAGAAAGAAATGTTATGTAGATGTTTTATTATTATGTTTGATCATTTTATAACTGCAGGATTAATGCAAGCCTTTCTGGTTGAGCATTTTATATATAAATAAATCAATCAAACTAAATAAAACCTTCAAATCACCACACGTTTATTCACGACGCCTTTTCTTTACTCAGAAATAAAATTAAAAACCCAAAAAATAAATATATCAATAAATAAATAAAAAAAAATTTTAATCACTAAACATTTGTTTTACTGATGCTCCAAGTCTCAAATCAAAATCCGCCATGGTGCACAAGTCCGGCAGTTAAATCCGTCCGTGTGGAAACATAAGAAACGAAAGTTCTGTTTGGTGTCCTGATGTTTTTCTTAATTTAAAACACCATAAATACTTTAAAACATTAACAAGAATAGTTTGTTCTGTGTGATCTGCTGCTGCTGTAGCCCATCCGCCTCAAGGTTCGACGTGTTGTGCGTTCAGTGATGCTCTTCTGCATACCTCGGTTGTAACGAGTGGTTATTTGAGTTACTGTTGCATTTCTATCAGCTCGAGCCAGTCTGGCCATTCTCCCCTGACCTCTGGGATCAACAAGGCATTTGCGCCCACAGAACTGCCGCTTACTGGATATTTTCCCTTTTTCGGACCATTCTCTGTAAACCCTAGAGATGGTTGTGCGTGAAAATCGCAGTAGATCAGCAGTTTCTGAAATACTCAGACCAGCCCGTCTGGCACCAACAAACATGCCACGTTCAAAGTCACTTAAATCACCTTTCTTCCCCTGTCTCACGCTCGGTTTGAACTGCAGCAGATCGTCTTGACCATGTCTACATGCCTAAATGCATTGAGTTGCTGCCAGCCATGTGATTGGCTGATTAGAAATTTGCGTTAACGAGCAGTTGGACAGGTGTACCTAATAAAGTGGCGGTGATTGTATAGTTTATATATATATATATATATATATATATATATATATATATATATATATATATATATATATATATATATAAAACTTAGAATGCCATATATATATATATATATATATATATATATATATATATATATATATATATATATATATATTCTTAGTTTTAGTTCATTTCATTTCTATAAAGATGGCATGCAAATTCATCAACCTCTTCTTGTTTTCTCAGAATGACCTTCGGGCAAGAGCGCAACCTCCCGGCACCTCCACCACCATGTCTGAATCTGAGGCCACGTTAGATACAGCACCAGCGGCAGCACTAGTGGATGATTGTGAGAGGCTTGGTACTCTGTTTGGGATGTTCAACAAGTGCCTGAGAGGCATGGGCTTCACACAGCTCTACTTTGGAGAGAAGATTGTAGAGCCCATGGTGGTGCTCCTGTTCTGGCTGCTACTGTGGTTCCTCGGCATCCAGGCTCTGGGTCTCGTAGGAACTCTTTGCATTATCATCATATACATGCAGAAATAATGGGCTAAGCAGGATTTACATGATTACTTTCTTTGTGTCTTGGCACAGATCAGTATAACGAATGTCTCTTTATAATGAATAACATTATAACATACAGTGGGTTTGGGTCTCTCTTCTTTGTGAGCCTTGAATAGCTGCCTGTATTTACAGTGCCATAAAAAAGTATTCAGACTTTATAAAGTTTTTATAAATGTTTGTTTTGTTGGTTTGAAAAACTAAAACTAATTTATAATTGAGCAATTAAGAAAGATTTCATTTAAAACAACTTTACATGACACTGTAAATGAGAATGGGACTCTGAATTGGAATTTTTTTTTTTGTCATCTATGCACTAATTTAGACGTTTTTTTTATATGCATGTTTCCGTAAATATCAATTTGTATTGATGTTTGAGTCAGTACATATTCTTAACAAGCATGGATGCTAAAGGAACAAGCACTTTAAGAGAGAGACAATATTATTTGACCTTATTCAAACAAAATGTTGCATATCAATCATCACTTTTCCTTAAAATGAAAGTTCTGCCTTTTTTTGTTGTTGTTTGTGGTGTTTTTTTCCTCCTTGCCTTTGATGTTATTCATGCATTCTCCACACAAGTGCACTAGAGGGCAACCTCTTCCTGCTCCCTATCTCCTGGGAAAACCAATCAAGAAAAGTCAATCTCTTTGTAACAAATCGTAAAATCTAGTTGCTAATAGTCCAAATGTACCAATGCATGGTGTGCCATTCACAGTCTGGCATGGGAACTGTGTGTAAAACAAATGATTCATATTGTATCTAAGCGCAAATGTGTGTGCATGTGTGTAGTGTCCTGTGTCAGATTAGTGTCCCATTCAGAGTGTTTTTATGATTTGCACCCATTCTTATTATGATATGGTTGGATGAATGGATGGATGAATGAATAATCAGTAAAATTTTATTCTTGTAAGATTCCACATTGCGAATCTAAAATGCCAAAATCCTTCTATTAAAAATACATAAAAAAAACATATACAGGTAGTCCCCGAGTTACGATAGCGATGCGTTACAATGACACCATAGTAACTTGTATCGTAAGTGGAGATGTGGTCTAACCTACAAAGAAATGGTAAAGAATGGTGACCAGTATGGGGCAGAATACTGCAATTTATTAATAATTTAACCTTTAACTGTACATAATTTAGCAATCAGAGCAATTTACAGTACCCTACTGTATAAAGGTTACATTATATATGTATGTGGCAACAGGCTGTTTCAGAGTCCAGCGACATGATAAAATTGTGACCGAGTTTTTTGTGATTCAAAGACCAATTTTCTCACAAGGTGGGAGCGAAAATCGTCAACGTAAACTAAAAAATCCGTAAGCTAACTCAAAGGCTACCTGTACAAATGCCATAATATAAATATATGGCTCATTTCTGTTCTATGAAAAATCAGAAAATCAGTTGAAAGACCATTTGTTGCTGCCTCACATCTGAAAATGGTTTGTAAATATGATTATTTGCAAATGTGATTTCTCACATTTTGTTGCGTTTTGTTGAGCTGCATAACACAAGGCATGCGTTTTGGTTACGATTGTAATCCCGTGAAAACTTTTGATAAAAAACTTTAGATAAAATGTTTGCTTTAACAACAAAATGTGATCAATGACAGTTTACAGCTGTTTCCTGATACCTCATTTCGCAGACTTTGTGCCATAATTTGCTATCATTATGTATGTTATCCTGCTGCATTTTCTATCAGATCTTTTGGAAAACCTTATTTGGGAGTGGGAAATTTTTCCGTTTTACTTCTGTATTTGCAGTCAGCTGTCCTCTTTGGCTATTGAAATAAAATGTTTTGAACAAATGTGTTGTTGGATTTATTTATTCATATATATGAAGCAACATATTCAAACTACACAATGGACATGCTTACACTACATCTATTGAAATACAGTGTGCACTCTGTATATTTGTACTGATCATATTCCTATAATTGGACTTGGTCCTTAAAATATTTGAATCTAGTATTTATATACCTAGTTTAAACATCACTCCTGCAATCTCCAAGCAATAAAGCAAGCTCTCTTTTTCTGTTGCACCCCCAGAGTACCATAAAGGATTATAACACTGTCACAGCCCCTTTATTAAATCCATATAATTGGCTTGTCTGCTGTTATTGCAAGCGCTTGTTTGTAATGTGTCACTTTGTACACTGCAGTGTGAAGGTCTTCATCGTCGTCTTCATCATCATCATCATAGATGCAATTAGCGTGCATAAATATTTGTGCGAGTTTATTTGGTAGGCACAAAAAACAAACAAGGTCTAGCTGCAAAACAAGACATCCATAACTCAGCTAGTCATCAGAACCTTGCTGAGTAAAAACACATTAAATTAATGACTGGAAATTGGGCTATTTTACTATTTGCTTTAGCTTTATATATATATATATATATATATATATATATATATATATATATATATATATATATATATATGGTGAGATTAGACTGAATGAGTTAAAGACTTTCTTTAGCAATGTTGAACATTCCTAAGCTAATGAAGAAGAGCCTTTATTTGTTGCATACAGTATACATTACAGCACAGTGAAATCTTTTCTTTGCATATCTCAACGATTTTTAGGAAGCTGGGGGTCAGAGCACAGGATCAGCCATGATACAGTGCCCCTGGAGCACATGGGGTTGAGGGCCTTGCTCAGGGTTCCAGAGGTGGCAGCTTGATAAAAATGGGGCTTTTATCCCTGACCTTCTGTTTAGTAAACCAGAGCCTTTACCACTGACTACCACCTCTCGCCACCCCCTGGCAGTGGATTGTCCCTATACAGAGCAACATAGAGTAGATTTGTGTTTTCAGTAAAAACATGTTCTCATACCACAAACTACTTAGTCATAGACCCATGCCTTTGTATGTACTCAATGTTCTACATTTACCTTAATGGCATTTGGAATGTCTTACTTATGCCCAGACTCTGTAACTACTTCTGTAACTACATATCCGCATATGATGACTGCTCAGAATGTTACCATTGCTCCCTGTTTCCAGTAATATTCTATCAACTGTGATGCAGATCTTTTTTTTTTTAAAGTTTCACTCAAGTGCTGATACTGATCTTATTTGACAACAATCACTGAGTGCTAATTTATAGTCAAAATATATAGACCAAAAGAGAGGCACAAAGGCATTTCAAAACCATTATCCAAGGCACATTGTGAAGATAATAATAAACCACTGAAAAAAAACCAGGGATCACGATGACTTTAGCAATAAAATAACACGCTTTGCCTATTGAAGAAAAAAAAAAGAAAGCGAGGTCAACATTACCGAAACTGAAGAAATATCTGGTGACTCTTTGCATGTGGCAACAAACTTTTGTATTTATCGAATGTCTGGGGTACGGGGTAGGATGACTATATATTGTATCTAAAGAGAAAAAAAACATTATAAAATGTTTAGATTTTGCCAAACCATCTGGTGTTATGATTGTGTAATGGTCTGGTGAGACCAAGTTTGCACAAACTGGCTAATGCCATGTTTAACTTGCATTGCTTGCGTTGGAGTTGATACTAGTTTATGCTTTTCCAGCATAATTACTACTGATATGAACTATGATATAACACTATGGTCTTGTTCTGCATTGCTCGGTGGCAAAACTAAAAATGACACTATGTGAACAGTGTACTCTGGAGCCATTGATCAATAGTTATTAACAGCTAATGCTGTAATTGCAATCAACCAATTGTTGGCTGTGTATTTTCAAGCCTGGTACTTGAATTTTCTCTAGGGCTTATGATGAATTGGACTTTGGCTGTTTGTTCAAACTGATTTGAACTTCTGCCATTTCATCAATGTGATGTGTGCTGTATATTGCATAACTCCACTGTCCACTGAACTGCTGTCCCTAAATGTTTTTTTCATGTTTTAAAGTGGAGCCATTAACCAGCATCTTCTCAAACTATGTGTATTTTAGCAAGCTGAACATGCTTCCTTGGTATGGTGCACAGCATGCTAGCACTGAATTTTCCATTAAGCCATAATCTTCTTGGGAGCAAAGAGCAACTTCACTATGGTGCTTCCAACATAGCTTACACATACCATACATGTCATATAGGCTTTCCAGTTCTTTTTGTATTTCAGTGGTCCATTGACCCACTAGCAAGGTCATTGCTTTCTCTTTTGCCAGCATTGATTTTAGCCCAACAGTTTCTGCGTCTGCCACTGCACCCATTTTATGTGTGCTCTTATAAATCAATACTAAATTTACCAAGGTCCATGTCAGTGCACTCTCCTTGATGGTGCAGATTTTTTTGCACAATTTCCCATCTATCGACCTAATACATAATTCTCTAAAATAAGGAATCCCTTTGAGCTTACGTTACACACTCTGCAACTCAATTTGGCTGATTAAAACTTTACATCCCAGGCACTGAATTTTCTACTTCTGCATCATCATCTGGACATTATGGATAGATATTTATATTTAATCTGCACTGACTGCACCAACAGTGCTAATTATCTATGTATTAACTGATTGATTTTCTGTTCCTATCTTTATTTGCATCCTTTTATTTCAAATTATTATTACTCTTTTTTTCATTAATTATTGTTGTATGTTGATATTTTCCCTCCCAATCTAGATGTATAATAAGAAGAAAAAACTGTAAAATTTATGCAATCTTTTACATGTTTTGAATTCTAATACTGTAAATGTCTCGAGGCTGGTACTTCCTATACTTAACAAAAAAGAGAAGGGGAAGAGGACATGCTTGACCTGATCAATCTAAAAATACATAAACTACAGAAAACTACATAAGAGAGACTTTAGTATGCCATTTAGCACAACAAAGGAAACAGAGTTGAGGAATTTCATATTATGCTTATATGTTTAAGTGGTTACTGAATAGAAAAATATCTACAGTGGTATATTCATTGTCTGCACTACACAACAGGTTAAGATCACTGATAAATAGAGAAGGAATCAATTTGCCATCATTTCTCAGCTCTGTAATAAGCCCACGCAATTGGAATTGGAAGGAGTATGATGAGAAAAGCAGCTAATAAAGAACCAGCATTTGACAACTTGCATGAATAGAATCCACAGCATCTTGTCTGAGCTACAATCTTTAATATAGCCCTAGCAGAAGCCCTAGAGAAATAAATGATCCACATTATTTAAAAAACACCGTAGTCTAGTGACTTAGGTACATTTAATTATATTGAAAATGAATGTCCAAGTTTTGTGCAAACAAATCAGCTTTATCTCTCTATCATTTTGGATCTGATGTAGCTAATGTCATTGTATTGTAAAAACTGTGCAGAGTAAACTGATTGTACGTCTTGTAGAAAAGAAAAAAAGAACTAAGCATCACTGGTATGCTTTTGGATTTTAAATTATGCATGTGCCATGGTGTTTGTGTGAAAAGCATAACAATCCCTCCCTTAAAAGGCAAAGCTGACACACATTGACGAGTGCATAAAGGACAAGACATAAAGCCCCCAGATCAGAGATTGCATAACTTTGAAGAGTACGTTTCATAGTAGTAATTACGATTAAATCATAGCTCTTTAGTCATATAATTATGTAGCCTTCAATCTGAGTAAATATTAGGATTTTTATTAGGATTAGAAAAAAATATCTATTTGGTTGAATTTCTGTATTATAAATGGAGGAGTTACTGGACGTAGACCAGAATGCTGCAGGGTGAAGTATATTCAGCAGTCGTTTATCAGTTTGACTAAACATTACATTAAGAAGGTGGAACGGCTCTAACTTAAACAAAGTAGTTATGCTTTGTTAATGTATTTGCAAATCTTAGGTTCCTTGACTCATAAAAAAAAGTTTGTATGTTGACCCCAACCCCAGTGCTTCTCTTACGTAAACACAGCTACCACCTGGCTCTGATCACTATCTTACAAAAGTTTTACTAAAAAAAAAAAAAAAAAAAAAGATTCATTTGTAGTATTTTATCAATGTGCCTTTTCTTAATCTTCCCATAAATCTGTTGGATAGCCTATAGCTCCTCCTTAAAGAGAGCTGGAAGAAGGTGGTCCCTCCCAGTTGCGATTTTGGGGCTCGGGTATAAAATTATGAGCCAAATAGTTTGTGGTCTCTTTTTTTTTATCTTTCTCTTTCCCTCTCTGTCTTCCTGACAGCAATAGGACATGGCCACTGCAGGAAAGGTATGCATATTTACCTCTTTCTTTTGCATGAATAGCTGCTTTTTCTTTGTATTTGAAAGCTTGTCATGAATTCACCATAATAAATGTATTGCCATGTAAAGTTTCATGTCAGTTTAGAAAAATGACAGCAGTCAGGGTCCAGATGAATTATATTATATGAAATACATTTAAAATCATAAAGTATCAGAGTCTGAATCTGTATTTGTTTTAAAAAAGTTACAAATGATGTACTTATTTTTTACTTTTTTTTTTAGTGGTATTAGTGCATGTATATATTACATATACTATATGCTATATTAGGCATATTGAGGAATGATGCAAAAAAAGAAGAAGAAATGAATTGGTATGATGTAGAACCAGAGGCCTATGGAAGGATATTGTTAACTTCAGAATGTAATATGGAATCACAATAAGAAAATAACTGAAAAAAACATTACCACCATTATTACCTACAAACCCAAATACTAAAGCAGGAACCTCAGTAATCTATTTAACATTTAATAAGGTTGTGAAATCTTACTTATAATCCTCACCCAAGACAAACATTGCTTAATGGGCATGAAACAGATGGTTGGAAAGCTTCCATGTGAAGTCTGGAATCAGTGTATTTGCAGAATCCATGACCGTTTTGCACTAAGCACACAAAGAACAGAAAAGCATCTATTCACTACTCCACAAATTGTGCATGTGTGTGTTTTAGGTGATTAAATGTCGGGCTGCTGTAGCCTGGGAGCCCAATACTCCTTTGGTGATAGAGGAGATTGAAGTGGCTCCACCACAAAAGAATGAAATACGTATCAAGGTTGAATATTTCTTCTTTGTTCCTTTGCTGTTGCTTTCAAGAATAAATCGTATATATATTTATGGGGATTTCAGTTTTTTTTAAACTGGGGTTTAAGGTGTTCTCTAATCCTGTCCTGTGCTGTAGGTGATTGCTACAGGTGTTTGTCACACCGATTTATACCATCTGTATGAGGGAAAGCATAAGGAAGGCTTTCCTGCTGTCCTTGGTCATGAGGGGGCTGGTGTGGTGGAGAGCATTGGACCCGGAGTCACCGAGTTCAAACCGGGTCAGGACACCCATGACGTTGCCTCGGTTTCTGGATTGCTACTGCCCGCTTGCCTGTAGTGTAATGACCTCTTCTGTGTGTGATCATATTTTTGCAGGTGACAAGGTCATTCCCCTCTTCGTCTCTCAGTGTAGGGAGTGCAGGTTCTGTAAGAGCCCAAAGACCAACCTATGTGAGAACAGCTGGTAAGAAACCTGCATAAGTGCACACAAAACAGCAAAGCAGTAGTGGGCAAGAAGCCTGTTTGGCCATGCATGTAGGATTGAAAGCGAACAATAATAATAGAGGGCTGAACAGTTGTTAAAGCCAAAATTATAGGCGCTTTGAACAAGTTAAACCAATTAAAGGTAAATGTAGCATGGACATCAAATGTATTTTTTTCACAGGTCTAGTGACCGATATGCCCAAATGTCAGATACCATGACACGTTTTTCCTGTCGTGGTAAGCCTGTGCTGCAGTTCATGGGCACCAGCACCTTCTCTGAGTACACTGTTATGAACCAGATTGCGGTGACAAAGATCGACGATGATGCCCCATTGAACCGTGTTTGTCTGCTTGGTTGTGGCATTTCCACCGGCTATGGAGCAGCTATTAACACTGCCAAGGTATGTATAGTGCTGTGCTCTCTTTCAGTATATACTGTATGTACAGTAAGTAAGCCATGTTCACAATATCTTGCTGCAGTTAGATTGTGTTTATATATGGCAGCATGTGTTTACAGGTAGAGCCAGGCTCAGTGTGCGCAGTGTTCGGGCTTGGGGCCGTAGGCCTCGCTGCAGTCATGGGTTGTAAGAATGCTGGAGCCTCCAGGATCATTGCTGTGGACATAAACGAGCAGAAGTTTGAGAAGGCAAAGGTGTTTGGTGCCACTGAGTTTGTGAACCCCAAAGCACACAAAAAGCCTGTCAGTGAAGTTCTGATGGAAATGACCAATGGGGGTGTGGATTTCTCCCTCGAGTGTGTGGGTAACGTGGCTGTTATGGTAAGCTGTGCTGAAACTTGTGTACTGGTCTTTTTTCCTATGACAAATTCTGTTAGTAAATTATTCTTTGTTCTATGAAGCGGAGTGCACTGGAGTCGTGTGTTAAAGGTTGGGGTGTGAGCGTGCTCGTCGGCTGGACAGACCTTAATGATTTCTCTGCTCGACCAATTCAGTTAATTGCTGGAAAGACCTGGAAAGGAACGTTGTTTGGAGGTAACCTGTTTTTAATAAACAAAGCCTATTCAATGGAAATAAAATCAAATGTAGCTGTGAAAATGGCTTTTCATTAAATAACAAATGTGCATCAGTTGATCTTTGCATATCTGTGTGCCTTAGGCTTTAAGAGCAAGGATTCTGTTCCAAAGCTAGTCCAAGACTACATGGCTGGCCGTATAAAACTGGACGAATTTGTAACCCATACCATGAGTCTCGAGCAGGTCAACGATGCCATTGAGCTCATGAAAAAAGGAGCTTGGTAAATCTTTTGTAATTCTTTCAAATAGCTTGATCTTTTAAACTGTTTCGATTTGTAACATTTCTTTCGTGTCTTACAGCATTCGAACCATCCTGAACGTGTCGAAATGAGAAGGGCACAGCCACGCAAATACAGCAGCTATTTGAGGCCAGAGTTCATTTCCGCTTTTGCCATATCTTCAGCTAATTTTGTCTTAAAACCCCTGTAGAACTCAGTAAAAGTGTTCGTTTTGAAGTACTCATTACCCATTTAGTGTATTTAATCTGCATGTGATTATAAACCTTAAACCCACATATTGGAATTCGACTTTCTAGTGCAAGATATTATGCTGCAATAAAAATGCTAATTCAATTGCGCTTCTGCTTTAAATCTTTATGAGCTCATCCCATTTACACGAAGACCTTTTTATAAGAAAAGTCTTAAGTGATTCATAAAATAACCTTCCGAGACGCTGCCAAACGCAAAACTGCAAATAAACATCTGTTTTGTTTCATACTGTGAAAATTCCTTCAGAATCTGACTCCAGGCCATATGATGTCCTTATTCAACATGAAGAAATGTTGAAATATATCCAGTCACGTACATCTTCTGGATGACTGGAGCCGACTGACAAGCTGCAATCCAAACAATATTTTACGAATACAATCTGCAGACTTAAATGCAAAGGCTTTTCTGACCTCTAATCCTGGTTTGATCTTTGCCAAGTCAACCTCCGGCCATGAACTGTACATCCTCAACTATTTTAATAAGCCAAAAAAAAGGAAGCAGTTCATCCTTTTTTTTTTCAGTATGCTCATTTCAACTCTAACCATCGGTTGCATAATACGATGGCTTCCAGCTGCCACAAATCTCCCCTAGACAAACATATCCCCAGCAGAACTACTGATTTAGTACACAAGCCATTTTGAGGAGGGTAATAAATATTTCTGAAAATGACCAAACAGAGAAAAGATCAGACAAAATGACAGCTGGCAAATAAATTAGACTAAACATTTTATTTACGGAGAATTCACTATACTCTTGCAAGTTTGTATAAACTAATTTCTCAACGTCCCCATACCAAAATCCAAAACTGGACTTTTACACAGACAGACACAATTTACTCACATATGGGTGGGGTAAAAAAAGAACATAAAACCTAGGATGGTTCCACAGGGAAAATCTGCTTTAATACAGCCTTGAATGCAGACCGGTGAAATGGTTTTGACTGGTTTTCAGACACACACACACACACACACACACACACACACACACACACAATGACCACAAACCTAGCGATGCTAGTTCAATGCTGCAGAACGGTTTGATAACACATCAGCCAATAACAAACAAATCATACAGTCACTTATATCACTGACTCAAAGAACTAACAATAAAACAGTCTGATGCATGAAATACATGGCTTGTCATGAGGCACTCTTTTGTAAATAGAAGGCTGTAGCCAGAAAATATGGTTGGGAGAAACCAAAAAGGAAAAAGAAAAAAAAAATGCAGTCAGATTTTATTAATCAGTCTGTTTGGTATAATTTGGAAACATATGACATGCGTACCGTTCAGAACTGGACACATACATATAATTATTCCAGAACTCAAACATTCAATAAAGCATGAGATCTTTCTTTCTCTCACAGATACACACACACACAAACACACACACGCAGGCGCGCACACACCAAGCAAAGGGTGGTGCATCTGCAAGCAGGTCAAAGGTCAGTGCCTTCCAGTCTGATCAGATCCAAAACCAGAGTCCTATGAATGTTCAGATGACAATTTCATAAATAAACAAATTTTCCGCTTCTTGCCCAGACAGACACTCCATCACCATGGCCATTTGGCCAATAATCTTCTGCCCAACAGAGAACTACAGTGTGACTGGCTGATCAGTGACAGGGGCGGAGCAGATGTGTCCTCCACTGTGGGGGGAGGGGCCTGGGCTCTCATTTGAGCACTTTACATCTGAGACAGGAAGTGGGCGCGGCCGTTTTCATCGAGTCGACGAGTGAGAATCTCGCAACCTGTTTCGGTCACCAGAAGTGTGTGTTCAAACTGGGCAGAACGTTTCCCATCTCGAGTAACAGCTGTCCAACCATCTGGCCATGTCTCATCCTGCCAACCACCTGCATAGAGAAGAGGGGAAAGTTTACAAACATTTAAGCATGCTTGGAACGAAAAGACTGGACGGTTTCAGACGTTTTAGATGTGCACTTCACGGTGTACAGACAGCGCCATCTACTCAAATCGTCTTAGAGCTGTTGCTATCGATTATTATAGTGATTTACAGAGTAAATTTTACAGATTATTCCAACGATTAATCAAGTAATGAGAAAAGAATGACATTTTCTTTATTAAAGAGCAATACTAAATATATAAGAGAAAATAAGTCTCTTAAAATAAACAAGTAATTGGTTTTTTAACAAAAAAATGTACTCTATTGCTGAAATTGCATACAAGAATGTGTGAAAACTAAACCCATTTAGTGCATTTAATTGCCATATTACATCAAAATATAAATACCTATAAATAAAAATACATTTTAAATTACAAAAAAAAAATTATTAAATAAAAATGCACTGTTTTCTTTGTTTTAGTTAAAAATGATGCCAAACTTTGAAAACTTGTTTCTTTTTTGGCCTGAATCCGGTAAAACCTTGTTTCTGCCACAACAAAGTTTTTTTTCCCTCGCAATTCTGACTTCATTCCTCACAATTTTTACTTTTTTCTCGTAAACTGAGGGCCTGAGGTTTGAAGCTGTTACTGTATGAACGAGGCTCCTCTGCTTGGTCTCGTTCCGTCTCCTTAAGTTTTATACCATGCGATTATATTGATTGGAGACCATTTCATTTTCAATGTGTAAAGCTTTCTGACACTACAGAGGAGGCGCCGCTGCTCGAATGGTGAAAAAAAAACCTCGGAATTGAGAGAAATGAAGTCCGAATTCTAAGAAAAAAGCTCTGAATTTGGCACACTTTTTATTTAATGTGGTGGAAACGGGCTTCCATATAAATTTTCTCCTTGCACCTCGCTTTTTCTCCCCATTCCTTTATTTCTCATTCTGCAGGGTCTTCTGTGTTCCTGGTGGTGAGTCAGTAATAATGGTCCATGGGAAACAAAGTGCACCATGTGCGGATAAATGGATTCAACCAACTTTAGCAAACTATTTCCACTAAATTATTGATTAAAAACAATTACATGGATGCATTTCACCATAGCTATTAGAGTTCAATGGATTTTACTGATACTGATAGCTAAGTTGGATTGTACTTCCCGATAACCGTTTAATCAACCGATAGTTTTTCAAATAGATCCTGTATAAAAACAACCACCACACCATGTAAAATAGTACTGAACTTGATTTCAAAATTAGAAAAACAGAATTGATTCATAAAAATGTGTTTAATTATATATCGATATATATAGAGAAATTATATGAATAAATATTGAGGGAAATAAAAATATGTATTTAAACTGGGGGGAAAAAAATCAAAACCAATATGTCCAAAAGAACACAAAAAACAACTGATGATGAATTTTCAACCTGGTCAAGAATATCCTACAGACAGGCGAGATAAAAGTCATCAGAACAATTAGAAGATAAAAATATTGGAAAGGTACAAATTGCTCATGATCTGAAGAAGAGTACCAGCTCAACATATAGAGTGGACATGTATGACTGCTAAAGGGACTGGTTTTCTTGAACTGGAAATGGTATTATATTAGGGCAAGTGCACTTTCTGAAACCTCAGATGGTGAATTTGCATATATGTGTGCAAATTCAGTATTCAAAGCATTTTACAAGTAACTGCACAAGGAAGTAGTGAAAACCTTGCTTTCAGAGGTGTGACAATGAAAGTGGTCTGTTTTTAGACCACAATAACAGCATGGTGTGGGGTCTCCATTTAATTCAGTATTATTTAGGGATGACAAATACAACTTCTGCACAGTGACCACAGTGGGGGATTCTGGCCCATGCTTCTGGCAGAACAAGTGGCTAGGTCAATACGAGATGCTGGTGCAGGCCATTGGATACGTTCTACTTTTAAGTCCATCGAACCACAATGTCACTAGTTTTGCTGTGTGTATTGGTGCATTATCACTCTGATACAGTGCACCATGTTCAGGGTACAATGCCTGATTTTGCATTCTCTGGGCATGCTCCAGTCCAGGGGTAAGCTTTTTACTGTTTTCACCATATGTGGGGAAACAGTGAAGGTGTGCTCATCAGAGAACAACACATGTTTCACATTGTCTAAAGCCCAAGATTTCCATTCCTGGCACAAGTGACCTGAGGTTCGGCTACAGAAGCCTGACCATGAATATTGACCCTATGGAGCTGCCAACAAACAGTTTTGATGGAAAACAAAAGAGGTTGAAGTGTGTACAGTAATATATATATATATATATATTATATAATTCTCATATAGACCATAACTATCTGACTATTGCAGATATAGCGTGTTGTTTAGCAAAACCTTACTGTATTACTGTAGTGAATTTATACAGTATCTGTACCGCAGAGTAAAACGTCCCCAAAATGTGCACCATCGATAGCTTCTGGTAACGAAACTAAGCGGCAGAAGAGGAAGATGACGACTCTTCAAAAGAGATTAAACTTCTGAACATGCTTTACAGTGGCGAGAGTTTTGCTGCTGTTGGCCGCCGTTACGGGGTGAATGAGAGCACGTTACGCTATATTTTTAAGAAAGAAGCAGAAATCAGGAGTACCGTGTCAGCCAGCTTTAGGCAAAGTGCAAAATCTTTTACAAAAGTACAAAATATAAATATTTTATATCGTTATTTTTGTGCATGTAGTGTGCGATTTAGGTACAATTTTAGGTTTACAAAGTGAAGTATAGGTATACAGTACATTATAGGGGCTATCCGGGGGATTACTGTATTTACATTTATGGCATTTGGCAGCCCTTATCCAGTTATCTCATTCATATAACCAAGCAACTATGGGGTTAAGGGTCCCATAGTTGGGTGTGGCTGGTATTAACCTTGACCACTAATCTACCTCCCCTTATGTATGTATATGAATGTAATTCTGCAGTGAGTTGGGCAGCTGTAGTGGAGTTTTTTTTTTTTTTTTTTATGGTGAAATGTGATCCAGATTATTACCCGGATATCCTTTTAAGACAGCTTCCTCTTGTATTAGAAGTTACTCCTGCTTGGTCTGTCCTTCGTGGTGGTGTGTTGACAATACCCTGGATACCGTAATCCACCACTAAGACTTCCTGTCCTGGTCATATATGCACCAGCGACAAACCCACCAACAATTTGCCCGCTTCTGAACTCTGATTCACACTCTCCTTTCACTTATAGTATGTGCAAACACTGAACACTGCATATATATTGTTGTGAAACCGCCAACACTATATTGGCCAGCGTTTCCGTGTCGTTGTCTAGCCCTCTTTCTTTCGCATTTATAAACATTGCAAGTGGCATCAATTTAGCACTGGCCAGCTGCAACAATCCAGTGGTGCACAGAGACAGCAAAAATACATTTTAACTCAAAAGGATTAATTGTAGTGATACAACTTTATACCACATAACCCTAAATGATTAGAACATCTATATTACTCTGATTGCAAGGTTTGGTTGAAAACCTCCACCGACACACCCAGCAAGCAGTGAACATGCAAGTTAAGTGGAGGAGGGAGCAGCAGTGTGCAGGGGGAATATACCAGAACACATGCCTCTTTCTCACTAATGTATTCTGCTTGGTCAACCACAGCACTCAATCTACTCTTAGAGTGTACGGTTATTATGAATGATTTATGGCAAATGCAGAATTCGGAGTTTTAGGCGATTTTATTAGGGTCTTACCTTCACAGATCATGGGTTCAATCGTAAAGACATGACCAGGTTTCATCACCCCAACAGCTTTATTCTCTACACACAAACATAAAACTCAGTATTTAGTCAGGCTATGAAATGAGTATGTAGCATAATATACAGATAACTAATAATTGTACAGTATGTTGTAAGACTCAGTGGAACATATCTGCTGCTTCAATTTGGCATGCACGTCAGACCGAATGCACAAATGCTTACTTGCATAATGCGGCACGTTGGGTGCGGTGTGAAAGAGTTTGTGGATGCCGTGACCACAGTAACTGCGCACCACAGAAAATCCATTAGCTTGCGCGTGTTTCTGAATGATGTTCCCCAGCTCACGATAACGTACACCGGGTTTCACTGAACAGGACACAAGTCATCCCCATTAGCGAAGCTGCAGTAAACGTGGCGTGGCGCAGCCCTGACCTCTAGAGGCCACCAGGCAAATGCAACGCAGTATATTATATTCAAAAGCACAAAGATTGTAAGATATGTAAATGATATGTAAAAACAATCATGCAATACAATACAATACAAAGCTAAAACTAGGTTTTCTTACCAGCATCAATAGCTTGCATAAGACATTCGTATGTAGTCTGGACGAGCCTTTTTGCCCCATCATCCAACTCACCGACAAAAAATGTCTCATTCAGATCTCCATGGTAACCGTTGTGGAAAACGGTAATGTCCACTGAAATATGAGAAGTCGGGTTAAACAAAAGCAGTTTGTTATCCAACAACAAAAAAGGTAATGCACAGCCAAACACGGGTCCGTTTTCCGGCCTTTATATCCAAATAGAAAAGTAATTGATAGGAGATGATCTGGAACCACTTCCTTACAAAATCTTTAGTAAGAGCAGTTTCATAATCTCCATTTTCTGTGTAGACCTGACTCTTGTTGTGACTATTAACACAAAACTAAACTACCATAGGCTGTTCAGAGCTTTGTTTATATGAATATGGAGCAAATATTTACACAACACAGTCCCTCAATAACAAGCAATAAAGCTGCACCTAAAAGACAGCATTTAAAAGCAAGTGGGAGTATATTTTAGTTTGCACCATTAAGGATGTCCCCCTCTTGAAGGGTGCGGCGGTCTGGTATTCCATGGCAGATGACCTCATTCACTGAGGTACAGCAGGACTTTGGAAAGTTGTAGTAATTGAGGGGTGATGGATAGCAGTTCCGTGCTATACATGCCTTAAACAGAAAGCATTGACAAAAATATTACTTAAGTTTATTTCATGCTCTTTTTTGAAGAAAAATTCAAAATAGAAATCACAAATATATAAGTAAAATTAAGGGCTGCAACTAATGATTATTTTGATAATCGATTAATCAGACCCCCCTTCTCGATTTTTTTTCCCTGTGGAAATTAATAAATTAAAAAACAGCATTTGAGAATGAAAGGTGAAGCAATTTGTGTAAATTAACATTTGTATTGTATTTTGCAGATGGCAAGCTTAAAAAATCTATATATAATGTAATACAATGTTTTGACAATTTTTGTTTAAAAAAAATATTTTGTTCATTTTGAAGATACGCATATCTTAGAATATATAATTAATAAAAATTTGTATTACATAGAAAATGATATATGCATATATTAAATATACAAACATTAAAAACAAGCATTTAAAAATAGTAAAGCAGCAGTAAATTACGTTTGAAAACATAAGTAACTGTTGTAGTAGACAAATGCTATCAAAACAGAATGAAATGGAGAAAAGCAGCAAGTTAACAGACTTGATTTTTTTTTTAAAGGGGGAAAAAATGCTTCGGTGTACAAATGCATCATCTTTCGCTGAAAACCACAACAGTGACTAAAAATGTGATCGTTTACTGCTGCTGTTATTTGCTGCTTTTAGATTTAGTGTTTTTCGCACTGTTTTAATTGAATCCGTCACGTCGCGAGCGAACTGATTGTGCAACCTGATGCTCGCGAGTCACGACAAAACAGATCCACTGCGACTGTCCTGAAGTTACAAACAGTTTATACAATAACACTTCATTAAACTGTACCATTTTCACATGATGAGGATTCTACAGTTTCTGCTCCCATGCTGATGTTTCACCTTCATCCGCGTCACCAGTGTGTTTTCTTTTTCCTCGCTTTATTACTTCCATGCCACACGAGCGCCGCTTTGCATAACATCCAGGTAAATGTTTCTTTGTTGCGTTTAATATAAAATTCTCCCCTGCCTTGGATGACTTGGGACGCACACTTGTTCCTGCTGCCGGTTGACCCTGTACTGTCCGCCATTTTCATACGCGGCTGTGTTATCTTAGTCACGCTAACCCTAACCTAACGCAGCCTGACTAATCAATAATGAAATTCGATTACAACAAATTTCATTATAGATTATTAATGATTTCATCGATTAGCTGTTGCAGCTCTGGTAAAATGTATATTAACTCTGTAGAAATAAATTTTGTATAATTATAGCATGTCTAAAAAGCAGGGCTGAAACACAAAGTAACAAAACATTTGTCTAAATAAAGGGTAAAAAGATTTTGTTCTAATATTAGATATATAAGTGTTCATCTGTGTGTTGTTTCATGATCAGTGAGTGACCAATATCGAAGCGGACATGAGGCAATAATAATCTGACAGAAGAAAGATTTACCAGATGTACAGCGTGATCAATCTCTTCTGTTGTCACACCAGGTTTCACCATCATGGCAGCAATGTCGAGAACCTCTCGTGCAAGCTGTAAAGAAACAGAAAGATTAGTTAAACACATGTTCAATTCACCAATAATTGGTCAACAGGGGATTATTCCTGTTGGCAACGTTTGATTCCCAAAACAGAAATGACTCGCTGCTTGTTTCGGGGAACTCATCATGATCATCGTTAATATGTTTATTATAGGCCTCTTTAAAACAATTCTCAACAGTTTTTAGTTGTGCAAACTAAAATGAACAAGTAAGCACATTTTTTGATGCCTGGAGAAAAGGAAGGATCACTTGGATATTAGGATGAAGTCCAATGCACTTTGCACCTTTTAAACTATGCTGACAATTACACAAAAGACCAAAATGCCTCGATTTTCTATGGGGCAATACCAAAAGTTAATCATTTATACTCACACCAACAAGACAAAAGAAAAAGTTGAATTTACCTTGCAGACCATTCTCATGCCCTCAGTCTCTTCAGGAGTAAGGGTCTTAATTTGGGAAGTCCCTTTAAGGGTCTGCTCCGTCTCAGACATCCCTATAAACCAACACCAGTCACATAGTGTTCACAAAAGTGACAACATGCTTATTTAATCAATAAACAAACAACTTTAGTACCATTTGTTCCTGCGCTGCACTATGGAAGTCTCATAAAATGTCTTTATAGGTATAATCATGGACAATTTAGCAGGGTTACACAGACACCAAATAATAAAAACATGTGTCTGTAGAAAAAAGCAAACAAACCAAAAAAAAAATGCCTTACACCTGCTTCTGTTGAGGCAGTGAGCAAAACACAACACTGTAACACTTATACAGGTATTAACTCGCATCTCATCTACACAAATAACAGCAGGTAAAAACGCGCACACAGACACACAGACCTACAGACACACAGACACACACACACACAGAAGCAAAAGCTGTCTACTTGCAAATACTCCAATATGCTCAACTATGAGTCTGTTGCTAATGGTGTATTTCCCATTAATTACTTACAGGATGATTCTGCAGCATCGTTTTAAAAAGGGAAATAAAATTATGAATTCTTATATAATTTTTATGAATTATTATGTGCTATTCTACATATACAGAGCATGTTATGGAATTGCTGATTTTCTAGGACAGAACATTTGTGTATGAAGTAAAAATACACATTTGCTGTCTAACTGGATTTATTGTCTGAACTGCTCTAAAGAAAAACTGTCACCAAGCACTGTTTTATTCAACTGCCAAAAAAAGGGTTAATATAAGAGGCATCAGGAAATAGAAAGGGACAGGCTGTGATTTGGGAAACACACAACTATTTACAAAAAAATAAAAAATGTGGTTTGTGGCTCACATTTTAGTAAACCAATATGATCGTGTTTGTGCAATCATTTCATTCTTACCCAGCGGGTGATCGGCGTAGTCCGGCCTCTGAATATGCCCTGGAACGGGACGCATGGGTGTCTACAAAGTCAATCAGACAACATTTTTCTCTCAAATGATATATATTTTTTTCCCTGGATCATTTTTGTAAGACCTTTAATTTGTGCTCATACCAGAGGATAGTGAGGTCGGAGCTTGCCAGAGTACTTGTATCCAGGCCAGGGATCCGTGTTGACCTCCTTCTCAACACAGTTCTTTTCCTCATCCTTCTTGTCTTCCTCTGTGCAAATAGACAATAACAAGGTCTGTTATACACATCAACGAAAACATACGGCAGGTGCAATGAAGTATGACACATACTTGCTTTCTTGTGGAGCAGTTTGTGGGTACCCCAGCTGCCTTTGAAACATTCCTAAAAAACACACACACAAAAAATTTTTGTAGTATGTATAAAAAAAATTGTAAACTAAAAGTAACCATGACACACCACATTGCTACTAAATTCTCAAGCATGATTGGCCAGAAAGTGTTAAATTTAAGTGACAGGTTTGTATTAATACACTTATACACACATATATACATGTAAATAAATAAAAGGAATCTCTATTCTAACAGAATTGGTATGGTCTGTAAGTTTTCCAGCATGCAGGGGTTTTTAAGGCTAGTAACAGGAAGTAGGGAACAAAAATAAACACTTGTAAGGAAATTGCTGAATATAGCTGCAAGTGAAAACAGAAACAAACTTACCTTGTGGATATTCCACATTAATTAATAAAAATATTCTGTTGAGTATTTTCTTGCTCTACCAGCAAACCCTGCTTTGTGTTCCTTAATTGCAAAGCTTTTTTCAGCAGCACTTCATACCCTAACACAAAAGAAAATGGGCTTCAGGAACTAGGACCTCTATAAACACAGTGTTCTTGGAAATATATATAAACCCAACACCTTTATTTTTCTAAGAACGTATTAACTGCACCTTTTTTGTCTTTTAATAAAAAAAAAATAATCCTTACATGCTAAACAGTCATCATTTGTCTTAGTTCCATTGGAAAAACCACCAACTGGCCCTTTTACGGTTGACGATGGAGTCTTAAAGAATTAAGCAAAAGCACTGAAGTGAAAAGCAAGTGTGTCCGTCCACAATTTTTCAAACCGTTGACCCATTATTCCTACGAGTTTTGGATTTCTAAACTGCCACAGATGATCAAAGCACACTAACATTGGAACAACACTAACTTCTCCTCAGCCAAGGTAATAAGCCATTCACAGACATTCCAATTTGTGTTGAACTTCATTATGATGTTCAAATGGCATAATGAATGTACTTTTTTGGAGACCGAAAAGGTGTTTTATGTAAAAAAAAAAAAATAAAGAAATAAATATATCAGACATTAGTCTCCTGCTCTACCAGAGGGGACAACACACTGGGCCAGTATATACAAACATACCTAAGGCATACACGGCCATTCCCCTCTCCCATTCGGGCCAGTCTGAGTCACCTCTCTTTGTTCCTGCTACCCAAATACACACCACTGATCAAACGAGTGAAACCAGCTGTGAGGTCAGAAAAGGTATGGCCAGAGGGAGCCATTTCTTCTCCACAGCAACAGTTTCAGGATATTGACTGGAACATGTTTGCCTCACAGGCCACACTGGAATCTCACACAGACATGTACATTTACACCTCATCTGTTTTGGAGCATATCAACACGTGCGTTGACAATGTAACTACCTTCAAACACGTGAAATGCTTTCCTAATCAGAAGCCGTGGATGAACTCTAAGGTCCGTCTCCTGCAAATCTGGCAATGCAGAGGACTAAAAAAGAGCCACTATTCTATACTATGCACTCACCACTATTGTTACTAAGCGCTTTTACAGAACTGGTTCTAAAATCACCTCACTGCGGGCATACCACCTACACTGCCTAACGCCCGGATAGTTCGACAGAGGATGCAGTTTTCATGGCTCTTCATTCAGCTCTCACCCACCTGGATAAAAACACCACCTACATCAGAATGCTGTTTATCGACTTTAGTTCTGCATTCAATACAGTCCTCCCCACTGTACTGATCACTAATCTCAGTGGCCTGGGTATCTGCACCTCCACTTGCAGATGGATTCTGGACTCTTTCGAAACACCGGCATCCCACAGGGCTGTGTTTTGGGCCCACTACTCTACTCCCTGTTCACCCATGACTGTGCTCCAAATAGAGAAGAGATACAAAGTCTGACAGCATGGTGTGCAACAACCTGACCCTCAACGGCATGAAAACTAAAGAGCTCATTGTGGACTTTCAGAAATCTAACAATCACTTTCAGAAATCACTACACCGTTAGATCACTGTATAAACACTGTATATAACTTCTGTTCAATTATACATACAATGTACAAATTGTATTTTTATACCCCTCATTCTCTACACATATTGTGCCTTAAATACATCTGCACTACTATTTTATTTGTGTATCTATATCTATCTATCTATCTATCTATCTATCTATCTATCTATCTATCTATCTATCTACACACCTTACTGTACATCCTGCCTAATATTTCACATGTACATAAACATATTTAGTGTACTTGTTTATTCAGCTTTTACACATTTTTTCAATGCCATAGCCCTATAACCATTTACTTGTACTTTTTAACAGTGTGTACACATCTCTTCACTGATAAAGCCTTTATTTGTATTCACTGTACATATGATTACACACACATATATGCTGTATATATACACTTACATATTTATCTGCACTTTTCAATTTGCACAATTGCTGTTATATGCACTTCTGGTAGATGCTAAACTGCATTTCATTCTTTCACATTACATTCTGTGTACCTGTACTATGCAATGACAATACAAATTAATCAATCTACATATCTATCTATCCATCCATCCATCCATCCATCCATCCATCCATCCATCCAACCCTCCCTCCATTAACAATAACTAACTGTAATGGATGGACATTCGATGCCACCCAGATGAGGATAGGTTCCCTTTTGAGTTCCCTTTGACTCAAGGTCAACAGTCACCACTGGCTCGCTCATTAGGGATACATTTACAATTATAAGGAACAAACATGTACTTTTATCACCACTGTGATAAACATCTGTGTAAAGCTACTCTGAGACAACATCCATTGTTTAAAGTGCTATACAAAGAAAATGTATAGAATTGAGACCAAATGCTTATACACTTAAAATAAAAAAGTGTCCAGTCCTCCCACATAATACCTAAAACGTGACTGCAATCCTTTCTCGTACAAGTTCTTATGCGAACTGGGATATGTAAAGAAAGAATTAAACTTCTTAGATTGATCGATCTATCAATCAATCAGATGTTCAACATATAAAACAATCTTAACATTATGACCACCTGCCTAATATTGTGTTGGTCCTGTTTTGCTGCCAAAACAGTCGTGACCCATCAAGCATTAACAGCAGCATTAACTTCTTCAGCAATTTGAGCTACAGGAGCTACACGGACCAGCCTTCGCTCTCCACGTGCATTAATGTGCCTTAGCTGTCCATCACCCTGTCGCCGGTTCACCACTGTTCCTTCCTTGGACCACTTTTAATAGATACTGATACTGACCACTGCAAACCGGGAAAACCCCACAAGAGCTGCAGTTTTGGAGAAGCTCCGATCCAGTCGTCTAGACATACAAATTTGGCGCTTGTCAAATTAATTTATTCCCATTTCTCCATTAACAGGTGCCATGATGAAGAAATAATTAATCACTTCACCGGTCATAATGATATAACGCTATAATGCTATGCCTGATCGGTGTATATAATTTTGTTTTGATATCCCGGGACATTTACAGTTGCCGTACACTTGCTGGATCTTTCTCCGTATATCCTTAACTCAAGTTTGACAAACTAAGCACTGCAAATCACTGTCACTGAACAGCATGTGAGTATTTTTGGAGGTGTATTGACACAGTATAGGCAAGTCCACACCCCAGTTTACAGACTTGCAACAGGTGGCCCACATAACCACAACTACAATTTACTATCACTACACATAGGGAATGAAGGACTTTCTCTCTTTTACCAGCAGAAAAAAACCCTTATGTTTTTATTATTTATTTTATATATGTAAATAAACAAAACTTTAACTGATCATGTAACCAGAGCAAAGTGATCCAGCAACTCTGAACCCAGTCCCTAAAGTATATGAATAAACCTTTATGGATATCTGTATGGACGTTGATTCTATAAGTTATAAAGCATTCAGTTTATTTTCATTGATTTGATTTTCCTTTCACTACTGTTCGAGCCGCTTCAGACTCATGTCCAGGCGCTGTGCTAACACACTACTGCAAGTCTCGAACCCCATGTTATACCAGCACTCCTTATAAACGTCTCTAAAAGACGTGTATACTGATTTGCGTGCGACGTGGTTGTTTAAAAGAAAATGCGCTAAGTGAGAAATCACACCGGTTGTCCTGGCCCGTACAGCTTGTAGTGCTAGCTCGCAGGCTAAAACCGGACCGGGTGAGCCTAGTTTTAGCAACATGCTAGCTAGCTCGTCGGCTAAGTCCCATGCTAGCGGTCAAGCTGGAAGCGGAACCCGGGGCAGGACACTACCTGAGAGCAGAAATACGATCCTTGTATGCCGAGTTTAATACAGGTGGGACACTGCAGTTTGGCCTCTTTGCTGCAGCCCTCGGTCTCGCACGCCCGTGTAGCCACCACCGTCGCCATGCTTTGAATCGGGAGAGAGAGAGAATGAGAGAGAGAGAGAGAGAGAGAGAGAGAGAGAGAGAGAGAGAGAGAGAGAGAGAGCCCTAAAGAGTAAGGGCCCTCGTTAGTGCACTACATAGGGTATATCAGTGGCGTCTGTACTCTATTAGTACATTCTAGTGATGGGAAGATCAGAAGGTCTGTGTACCTTGTGGTCATTTCATTTTCATGTTAGAAAGAGAATTGGAAAAATGAAAAATTAATTTTTAATTTTTTTTGTGCAATACTCCAGAACCAAACTAGGAAAAAAAACAAGTCATTTTCCAATTTCTTTGTGGATGCACGAAAAAGGAAGATCAAAAGGAAACTAAAAAAAATGACTGTTCATTTATGACAGGAAGTTGTTTTTGCCACCAGGGGAACGCGCCAAAATAAGGGGCTAAATAGTTGTCAATAGAATTGACCCTGGAACATCACCTTAATATGATTTTAGATATGAAGAAAAAAAAAGAAGAGCAAAATCTTTTGTGAAATAGACCTAAACTTGAATTATGAATCACTAAATCCGATGGGGGGTTACGTTCTAAGACCCCCCCAAGAGTTCCGAAAATCCGTGAATTTTGGACGCACCCCTGCAGCCCCTATGGTACCTTAGTGAATTCATCTAGACATGTCACTTTAATACAATAATGTGTTTTAATTCAACTTAACATGTTTTACCAGCTGTGGACAAGAGCTGTCAATTATTATTTTTATGTAGGTAATTCAAGTTATTAACAGGTACTTTGTTATTTTTATGTACTGTATATTTATAATGTATATCTAATATTCCATACTTTTTTTCCACCCAGATTTTAAACAGTCACGTAATTAGGGATGTTTACCTGCTCATTAATGCACTAACCAGCCAATCATGTGGCAGCAGCACAAGGCATAAATTCATTAAGATACATGTTCATTTAATGTCAACATCAAACACCAGAATGAGGAAAATGTGATGTTTTCACCATGTTGTTGACGCCAGAAGGGCTAAATAGCAGTAATACCACAGATACCTGTTTGGTTGTTTTGGATTTATTCTTTACATGTACTGTACTAGCATGCTGAAAAAAGGAGAGCCATGAGAATTATTGTCTATGGTAATGAACTCTGTTAAATAAATAACAGTCTTACTGAATGGCTAGGTCTTGTTGTGCTGTCATGCCAAAGAATATGTAATCTTAAGTGAGATCAGCAAGATGTAACCCCTGTAATGAGTTTTAACTGACACTTATTTTTAGGGTAATGACTGATATCACTTCTTGTGTGTGGCTTCTATTGTCAAACTGACCTCTAGAGGGCTACCTTTACTCTTTAATCATATAGAAATGCTAATTAATTGATTCTTTCTAAAAAAAAAAAAAAAAGTAAATAAATAATAATAATAATAAAGGTTCAGAACCACATTACCATACACTTAACTGCGTTTAAACTGATACTTTTTCTACATATGTACACCCAAAGTATAGGCATACATGCAGATGTTTTTTTTACTTTAATAAGAGCAAAATATTAGTCAATTCCAGGTTGCCAGATTTAGAATATACCTGCTTAGTTTGCTTATTATTATTATTATTATTATTATTATTATTATTATTATTATTATGAAGACAACTCTTCCTAGGTTCTCCCACATCACCCCACTGCTACATCCCCTCCACTGGAATCAGATTTAAAATGCTGATGCTCACCTATAAAGCCAAAAACGAACCACCAGCCCTCAACCCCCCAAGCACTTTTCTCACCCCACACTGTACCACGCTCTTTCCAATCCTCAGACACTGCTCAACTTGTCCCACCATCTTTTAGGGTTTAAGGAACACTATTACAATAGCATGGCTTTGTAGTAGTAGGGTCTGGGTTGACTTGAATCATGGGGGCATCTAGAATCCTGTATTAGACACAAACAGGACAGCATTTTCTCTCCTAAATCTCGGACTGGTTTTCCCAGTTCCCAGATGTATAAAGACTGTTGTTAAAAAAAAAGAGAGGCTGCTACACAGTGGTAAACTTGGCCCTGTCCCAACTTTTTTCAGACATGTTGCAGCCATCAAATTAAAAATTACCTTACGTTTTCGTCAAAATGGTATGTTTGCTCAGTTTAAACCTTTTTATGTTGTCTATGTTTTACTGTCAATAAAATATAAGTTTATTAGATTTGCAATTAATTGCATTCTGTTTTCACATTTGTACTCACATGTTGCACAATATCACAACTTTTTTTAAATTGGGGTTGTACATAACTCTAATGAATGTATTACTTTTCCTGTTAAGCATAAAGCGAATGCTTTATGAACTCAAAAACAGGAGTCAGATAAAAAGGGACAGTACTTTGGAATGTATGTGTATGATTGACAATGTGTAGATTTCTCTTCAAATGCCACCTGTAGGACTTTAATGATCCCAATCTAAACAAGTGTAAACTCAAGAGAGCACAGCTATTTTCACCACTCCCATGTCTTATGCCCCCTCCTCTTTCTCAATTCACAGTCTCTCATTCTTTGCCCCTTCTCTCTCTTTCACTCCATTTTCCAAACCTGCCTACCTTTCATCCCTTTTCTCTTCTTCTTCAGAGTATGTGATCACTCCTCTCGATTGTTGATTAACCTGCGTAGATTGATGACTAACTTAACGAGGGTATGAATAACAGCCCATCTAGCTGTGTATGTCATTGCTGTTCGACAGTTCAGCAAGTTAACAACCAAAGTTAACATCAGTCGGTGAATCCCCTTATTTGGACATTTGGACCAAAGCGAGTGCTTGTGGTCTTACAAACATTTAAATTATCGTCTTTGGGACAACCTGCTGTTTTTTTGTAATCTCTGTTTTGCATCTGCATGTCCTGCACTTATATGCACAGTCTGTAGACAGATTTTGATGAATGAGCAGTGTGAGTGTATTCTTTACACAGCTGGAAAACTCTGAGATCCCTATTCCCAGCTGCTTGCTCTTTTGGGCGGGATAAGGAAGTAAGTGTGGATATCTGTGGAGTGTGAGACCATATTACAGAAAGAATCCTTGAGTTGAGGTAAGTAACAGTTTCTGACTGTTCACTATGGAGCGATTTGATCTGGAGCCGAAACAGAAACGCTACTGTATTCGAGGGAAGCATGCTGCACTCATATGTTTGGCTGTGGTAGTGACTGGTGTTGCAGTGGGTCTTGGGGTGGGCTTGAGCCAGAATACCTCCTCTACTAATGAGCCAACACCAACAACAACAACAACAACAACACCAACACCAACAGAACCCCCAGGACCAGACCCCAGCCGGGGACCCTGCAAACCATCCAACAATACCAACGGTGGCTGGACCAATTTTCGTCTGCCTGACTACATCACACCAGTCCACTATGAATTGCACCTGGAGCCCAACCTAGAAACAGATGTTTATACTGGCATTGTGGCCATCCATCTAAATCTGACTAAGGCCAGCACGCACCTATGGCTGCACATTCGAGAGACATTTGTTTCACTAATGCCAACTCTGCAGCTTAAGACCCCAACTTCTACCACCAACATTGAGCTGAAGGGGTGCTTTGAGTACACTAAACAGGAGTATGTAGTCGTGGAGGCAACAAAGGAGCTAAGAGCCACTGGCACAGATGAGTATTACATCCTCACTCTGCATTTCCAAGGCTGGCTGAATGGCTCTCTCGTTGGTTTCTACAAGACAACCTACGTTGAGGGTGGAGAAACCAAGTCAGTGTTGTTTCTTTTTCATCTCTGTGGTGGGAATATAGAATGACATTGTAAATAATTGTTGTGTTGCTTTCATTGAACAATTATTTTGACACAGCAAAATTTATATTTGGTGCAATAGGAAATCAAATAGCACAAATATTCCATCACTGTACTTTATCTCTCTGATTCAATGATTAATAATCCCTAGTCTTGTCCTCCCTTGAAATTTGTATATCTTTAATCGCTTTTCTTAAAATAGTGTGTTTTGAGCGTGTATTCATCACATAATCTTACAAAGCAATAGTATTTGGCTTTTTTGTGTCATGGAAACAGATGCCTGTTCAACTGCTTAGAGACAGCTTTTGCATTCCTTACCAAGACTATTAGTGTGTAAGAGCAAAGATCAGAGCAAAGATAAGCCACACATGAAAGACAGCAAAATGAGTTATAGGCTCCAGGGGGAAACACAGCAGACAGTAAAGGGTCCCAGTGGATGTTCTCAATAGTGAGCTTAGTCCCAGATCAACAATATATTTTGTAAATTTTTTTATTTCAGAAGGTGGAAATGGCAGCACATATAATTCAATACAAGTATTATTAAGCATGTGTGTGGAAGCAAAATCCCAAGAGAATGTGAAGGAGCATAATTATACAGTGTTTCTTGGGGTGGGAATGCAGCAATATGTAGCAATAAATCTTTATTATCCTATTTAAGACTTGGTCACAGATTTTAATGCACAAGCAAATGCAGTAACCAGAGAACAAAACCAGACATTTGCACTTGACTGTTTTATCTTGTATTAACAGTAGGATAAAATGCTATATATTACATGCAGAAATGTCACATGGAGTTCTATTTAACAGCATTAGATAATAAAGCATAAAAAAATCTGAAATTGTTGCTAGAATATTATCAATCTGTTTGTATTATCTCGAATTACACTTACCTTACTGTAATTGCCTATTGGTGCATTCTTTCCCTGTTTTTTTTAGTTTTTAATAGTTCGTTTGGTAGTTTTAAAACTGAATAGTGCATTACACATGAACAGTAACAATGACTTTGGTTGTAATTCCTCCTGGATGAGCAGAAAATGCAGTGCAGATTCATTCAGAAGTACAATGACTGAAGAATCAGGATTAAGTGCAAAAGTATAAAGCAAGAAATTATTTATTGTATCTTTGAGTTTGGACAACCTGGGTGAACTTTTATACTTATGTGTACATGCAAAAATCACCGTGGTCAAAATAGAAAATTCCTGAGGCTAAGATGAGAGAAAAATCAAAATACATGAAGAAGACAAAAGTATTATGACTCAAAAAACAGACATAAGTCAAAAAATGCCATATCTTTAATGGAAGAAAAGAACAACCCATTTTACGCATTTGTGTATAATACACAATACCTGTTGAATTCTGCTGTTATTTCTGAAATTTTTATATAAAAGTGTCATTTTGATAGAGTGTTCTCTTCTGTGTGAACTGCAGAAGAAAATGTAAACAAAGTGTTGGGTTTTTACGAGTCCCTAATGTTCTCTTTCAGAAAAATTGCGGCCACAGACCATGAACCCACCGATGCTCGTAAATCTTTCCCCTGTTTTGATGAGCCAAACAAAAAAGCCACATTCAAAATTTCCATTACCCATGACCAAGATTATGAAGCCTTGTCCAACATGCCAGAGGAGGTATGCTGCACATGCTAAAATGCACAGCATTATGTAGCAATGCCGATTTCTACACTTATATCGTGCTGTAAATGTGTGTATATGTGTGTATAGGCCCATTCACTTTCATTTCTATTAATCCTAAAGCATTACTGACAGATTACTTCACCTTTTATTCTTATATGTTTGTTTAACAGAGAGTAGACACACTTCCTGGCCAGAAGAAAAAAACTACTTTTAAAACATCAGTTAAGATGAGCACCTACTTGGTGTGTTTTGCAGTGCACCGGTTCAATTATGTGGAACAGAAATCTAAAAGCAACATTACAGTAAGTACATTCATCTCCAAGCATCTGTGTTTTCAGTGTTTCGAGTTTTAAAGTAAAAGCTTGCTAATGTGACTGGGACTCTTCACAAAGATCTTTTTAAAACTCTCTTCTTACCCTTCAGCTTAGGATCTATGCCCAGCCTTCACAGATCCACACTGCTGAATATGCTGCAAATGTCACTAAGGTCATCTTTGACTATTTTGAAGAATACTTTGACATGGAATACTCCATTGAAAAGCTTGGTAAATATGTTGAATAGATATACATCCAGTATATATTGATTATACAGAATGTATATTGTATTTATGTAAAATGCTTCCTTCACTTGAACTACAATTGACTCAATGTCAATTGAGAACAAAACATTTTTACTTGTGCAACATATGATTTTCTGAACTAATGAAAGTTCTTTAAAAGAAAAGGTCCCCTCTATGACATGTCATGATAGCTACCTGAAAAAACAGTGCCATTTCCTATTCCAGATAAGATAGCAATCCCAGACTTTGGGACAGGAGCAATGGAGAACTGGGGCTTGATCACCTACCGAGAGAGCAACCTTCTGTATGATGAAAAGGAGTCTTCCTCTTATAACAAGCAGCGTGTGGCCAGCGTCATCGCCCATGAACTCGTGCACCAGGTTAATGACTCAAGCATCATATACTGTAACAGCCTTTGAAATAATGCTTTAGAAGGAATGGCTGCATTTGTCACACAGTAACTTATCAAAACCTCTTACGATAAAAGCCTTTCAGCTTAGTTCCCAGTGATGAGCACAGCCACCTCTGGTTATGACCTTTGTATCACACCAGAACATTGATAAGCATTTTTAATATTCAGGGTCAAGGCTGTTGACCCAATCTGCCTCCATAAAACAATCTAATTTTCAGAGATTTCAGGCACTTGGATACAATCCAAATCATATCCAACAAACAAAGCCTCAGATTTTATTGCTTTCATCAGTGTTTTACTAACAGTCCAGCCCCTACAGGCCCATTTGATAGCAATGTAAAAAATGCCATATCTGATATGGTGTGTTGTTTTTAGATTTACACAAAACATAATTGCCTCTAATTGCTATATCAATGTATGATTTCTGCCTGCAGTGGTTTGGCAATATTGTCACAATGGACTGGTGGGATGACTTGTGGCTAAATGAAGGATTTGCCAGCTTTTTTGAGTATGTGGGAGTGGAGGCAGCTGAACCCAGTTGGGGAATGGTGAGTCTAAACCTGTATAGTACATAAAAACACAAGACATGTTTACTAAGCTCTTAATGCCACAGTCACAGAGCACTAGTAGGAAAAATGTAAAAAGAAACATCCCTAATATAACTAAAAGCATTTTTGACAGTTGATTTCTTATTAATTTTTATTATATCAAATACGTTTAAATGGTTATGGTAAAGAAATGAAAGATTCATAAGGTAAATGACTATAATAATAGAGGCCATGTCTCAATTGGAATCAAGTGTCATATACACATTATAATATATAATATTGTTTTTCTCTGTGTAGCGTGACATCATGCTCATTGATGATGTATTTCCCGTCCTGGTTGATGATGCACTCCTTACTTCTCACCCCATAATTGTCAACGTGTCCACACCAGCCGAAATCACGTCTGTGTTTGACGCCATCTCATACAGCAAGGTGTGTTAACGTCATGGCCTCACAGCTATTAGTGGTTTCAAAAATGCATTTCTGAGCTTGTAACACTGTGATTAGATGACAGTTTGTAATCATTTTAAAGGCTCTTTGTTACTGTCTTGAAGACATTTGTGAAAAAATCCAGAGTGTCCACATGTTAACCTGCTACCATTTACTTATAGGGAGCATCTATTTTGAGAATGTTGGAGGGCTGGATGGGTCGAGACAAATTTAGGGATGGTTGTCGGGTAAGCTCTAAAGATATGTTAATTATTATTATTTGTTGTTTTTGAATAAAGCATATACCTGTGTATCATCAACTCAAACCTGTATTGCTTTCAACAGAAATATTTGAAAAGCTTCCAATTTCAGAATGCCAAGACATCAGATTTTTGGAAAGCCCAGACTGAGGTAAAAATGAATTATTGGTTTGTTTGGAACAAGTGCTGCATTTTTATCACAAATGATATCATCTTTCTAAGAGCACGAATATGAATCTTTTTTAGGTAAGTGGGTTCGATGTAGCAGGTGTGATGGATACATGGACTAAACAAATGGGTTACCCAGTGCTGAGCCTAACTAGTACAAACACAGAGGCTAAACTAACCCAGAAGAGGTTCCTCCTGGATCCTAATGCAGACCCCACTCAGCCAAGTTCCCCTCTTGGGTGAGTCGATGTCATTGCACCATTATATCTTTAACAATATATGGTTACCAAATAAGATACTCATTACTTTGTCAAATTCTCCTTAATCTACCTCATATGCCATGCTATCTGTTCAGAGAAACTCCTATCCTTTTTAATGATAATTCTCTCTCAAAGCTACAAGTGGACTATTCCTGTGCAGTGGAATTCACACAAAACCAACAAGAATGGCACTATGCTGTTTGATAAATCAGAAACAGGTGCTAGTATGGAAACATGGTTTCTGAAACAAGTTCATTTCATTAATATCATTATCTAATCTCCTAACTGGTGATTGGGCACCTCTTAGAAAATGGCTTCTGTGTAATTTTTCTTTCAGAGGTAATTATTGAAAACTTCTCCCCTGCTACTGATGGACCCATCAAAGTTAACAACGACCACATGGGCTTTTACCGTGTCAATCATCCAGACGACATATGGGCTATCATCAACCAGCAGCTGCTAACAGACCACCTGGTAGTCCCGCCTGTGTTTATACCTCATTTAACGCTTATGGCTGTGATAATGTGCATCCATAAAAGTTTCAGAATCACTGTTTCTCAATCAGTGCTTGTTTTTTTTATGGCTTTATTGCAGGTCTTCAGTGCAGCAGATAGAAGCAGTTATATTGATGATATATTCGCTTTAGCAAGGTATATATGTTTACATTAAAAACAGGGTCATGGTACTGGTGCTAAAACCTAATACCTATTAATAGCTTAACAGTTATTAAAACATATTTTCTCATTGATAACAACAACAATAATCTTTATGTTGCTCATATAAGGGCATTTGTTAAATACAAATACACACATGCACACAAACAGGGCAATAACTTACTAATCATGTTTTAAGAAAATAATGATAACCTCTATAAATTGATGTCCTACCTTATGTTTATAGACTGTGTGCTTAATTTTATTTTTGTATTTGTGTATTTAAATATTTTAATGCAAAGTCAATGTTTTTTCACAGGGCAGACATAATAAATTATAATAGCACTTTTGAATTACTCAATTACTTGGGCAATGAGACAGATTATATTGTATGGGATCGGGTTGCCTCATCAATAGCATATGTGAGCAAAATGCTGGCAAGTGACAACGCACTCTATTCCAAATTCCAGGTATGTGTCTTGGGCTAAGACCACAATGCCTTTTTGTTGCTGTAGAAATATATACAGTCCCCTTCAAATGTATTGGAACGGCAAGGCCAATGATTTTGCTATTGCTTTACACTGAAGACCTTTGAGTTTGAAATTAAACAATGAATAAAAGGTGATAGATCACAATTTCATCATTACTTTTCTGTTTTTTTTACATGTCGATTTACTACCGGCTAAAAGTTTTATAACAACTAAAATCTTCAGGTTTTATTAAAAGTTATAAAGTTTAGCATAGAAAAAATAAACAACTGGACATAAAAAAAGAAATCAATGAATTATTCTGTTTAACAAAGTAGTATTTAAATATTAACTAATCAAAGAAGCCATCTTTTGCAGAAATAACAGACGAACACACTCATGACATTCTTTCTACGATAGGAATCAAATACTCTTATCAAAGGGTTTGATAAGAACTTATTAAGTTCTTATCAAACCCCATTCCAGTGAAGTAACCACAGATATATTGCACTTGTAGTGCAATTGCTTTCACCCTTCTGTCTAGTTCATCCCAAACCAGCTCGATTACATCATTCCATGAAGTAAAGCCCACCTTCTTGTTCTTTTCATCTAAGGTGGTTCTGACATAACTTGTCAAAGTATTTTTTGAGTCATTAACTTGCTGTAGGATGAATCCCTGACTAACTAGGTGTGTACCAGAAGGTATTGCATGGCACTACAAATTGCTTAGGTAGTAGTTTTGGTTCAGGGTGCCACTTAGTCTGGATCTAAAAAAGAGCCCCTGGTCATCAGGCTTCCTCCTCCATGTTTGACAAACACAGAGCAACCATATTTTTGCCTACTAAATTGCGTACATAAATGTTGCGTGATTAACTGAAGATTTCAATCTATTCAATTCATCACCCTTAAAACTTTCTTTCAGCCTTTAGTAGTCCAATGGCGGTGCTTCATGACCTAGACAAGCCTCCTTTTTATTATTCTACCATCTTAGCAATGGTTTTCTTACCCTGACACTTTACCTGTCAACCTGCAGCTCAGTCTTTGCTTTTTATTTATGAATTTGTTGGAAACTGTTCTCACTGACACCTTGGCTTTCTTTGCAGGGAAAGAAACTCTTATAAGGGTTAGAATGGTTTGTCTGTTCTCCTTTGTTAATTGGCTTTTTAAAAATTTAATTTTACATACAGTATATTTTTGCTGTCAGATGGTAATTGTTATACTTTGATTGTTGTTTTCGGGCTTTTCTTCATAGCTCTCACAATATTGAAAGTTTTCATATTGGCTTCTAGTTTTTAACAAATGCAATCGTGACATGTGAAGCCTAGTGCTAAAACAAAGAGAAGCCATTCAGAGATATTATACAGTAGAAATTAATTGTTTAAACAATCAATTTAACAGGGTCACACCTGGGCAACAAAAACTCTTGCCTGTCACATATTCCAGTATTTTTCTGTATCACCTGAAAAAACAGTGGGTTCAATCAGAAGGTGCTATGTTTAACACATCTATATCACCTACAAATATCAGTGAAGAAAAGCTGGAATTCAATCTATCAGCTCATCTTTTGATCTCAAACCCAAATGTTTTAGTGTATTGCAAAACAATAGAATTAGCCTTGCTGTCCCGATACTTTCGGGTGGAGCTGTAAATTTATGATTCCTAGTCAAGTGCAATCCTGTTCTAATGAACATTACATTTATCTTTAATCAGAAACTTTTTCAACGCCATGTAGAGAAGATTTCTCGAGAGCTGGGCTGGGAGGATGTGGGTGACCAAACAAAACGGTATGTTTTTTGCCAGCCCTATTTTACCAATGTTGAATAAAGCAGAAAGAAAAATAAACTCATCAGACAGATATGCACAAATATGAATATCCCTAGAGCAAATATATATTGTTTGTGATGTATATATCTTACATAGGCTATTGAGGGAGACGGTTCTCGACATTGCCTGCCAAATGGGTGATGCAGAGGTTCTCGCTGAGGCTTCTGCCATTTTCAAAAAGTGGATCAATGGAACAGTCAGGTATAGTCAATGATGATACAAAAATGTAATCCGGACAACAAGCTGGCTAAATAAATAAAGTAAGCGGAAGTTTTTTGTTATTGTGAGTGCAGCAGTGTACCAGTGAATCTCAGGCTACTTGTGTACCAATACGGGATGAAGAACGCAGGAACTGAGGCAAGCTGGGAGGTTATGTTTGAGCAGTACCTCAGAGCCACACTCGCTCAAGAAAAGGACAAGCTGCTCTATGGTCTGGCTTCTATAGAAAATGTTTCACTCCTCAACAGGTAAAACATTTAATAAAATTATACAAGAGGGCAATATAAAGAGTTATAAAGAGGTAAAATAAAATTATTGAGGGCAGCATATGGGTTCTACGGCTTCCTGTAAATGTTGCAAGCATCAGGAAACTTCAGCCTTGACAAATGATCTACAGAGAAACCAAAAAACTTTTTATGACAGGTTGCTTGAGGCATCAAAGAATGAATCCATTGTAAGGAGTCAAGACTTGTTCACCCTGGTGCGATATGTGGCCCTAAACAAGTATGGTGAGAGTATGGCTTGGGACTGGGTCACTCTGAACTGGGACTACCTAGTGAAGAGGTGAGTGTGTCTGAACAAGACACAGAAAAAAACCTGATTTTTAACTAAAATATCATCTAAAAAGTATTTAACACACCTATGTGTGCTACCATAAAATACAGCTATCGAGCAGAAGATAAATATAGTAGACATATCATTAGTTGCGTTATCAGCTTTTTTTTATCGTTGTCTTACTATCTGATTTAGATACACAATTACGGACAGGAACTTGGGACGTCTGCTTAACAGGAATCAGTACGTCATACAACACAGAGCTGCAGCTGTGGAAGGTAACACACACACACACACACACACACACACACACACACACACACACACACACACACACACACACACATACACAAACACACACATGTGCATGTATATATTAGAGCATACTTATTGATTCAAAGTACTGAACATACTTTTTTGTATTTTGTAACTGAGTATTATGCGAAATTTGATTATTTTTTAGTTGGCCTTTGCATTTCTAATGAGTTCTTCTAATAAATGCACTTGTTTATTAATTTATCCATTCATTTGTTTATTTCATTGTTCATTTGTTTGTTCATTCTGTTTTCAGATGGAACACTTTTTCGCCTTACACCCAAATGCCGGTGCAGGAGAAACACCCAGAAAGCAGGCTTTGGAGAGAGTGAAAAGCAATATTAAGTGGGTGAAGAGCAACCTTGAGGAGATCCAGTCCTGGCTGAATGCCAATGTGTCTTAAAGATATCACACACTTCATCAAAAAAACTCCCCCATTCATCTCAGAAGTTTGATTTTTAAGTTTTAATGATAGTTTTAAAACAAAGTGTATTACCCTGACCTAAACAAGAAAAATGGACTGTCAAGTTGTTTTATATATATTGGCCCACAGAGTAAAACAGTTGTTAACAATCCTGGAATACATTACAATTTGTTTAATAATAATAATCTATAATTTATAACCATGAAGTGCAAAGAATAACAAAAAATTACAGTGGGGTCATACATTTGATCACAGCTACAAAATCTTTTACTTTTGTTTGTGTGAAAAAAAATTCCTTACTAATTTAAATGGTCATGTCGCCAAATTAATTTCTACCTAAAAACTCAGTTTTTCTTTTCATGTATTGCATTGCTTATATAGTAGCAAACAATCTACTTCAAAACTTTTGGTGCTACAACAACGCAAGGAAGTGTCAGCTCCCATCGCTGAGCAGAAGACATGATGGGATATGTCACTGTTGTCATATTGTAGGTTACGGGTTAAGAGGCGATTGTGAGATCGTCATGGGAACTTGGTTGTTGATGGTGACATGTCGTCGAGTCTGGCATCTCAGCATCCCCACGATGGCTCTTCTGAACCTTAAGCGAACCAATCGAAACCAAATTATTATGTAAATGGTGGCATGACCTGGTCATAATCATTTTCTTAGCAAGAATTCATTTTCCAAACCATCTGAGCAAAATGGATTGACTTTACTTCCTGTTGGCGATGACATAGATGCAGGGGTTGTAGAAAGTAGAAGACTTTGCAAAGAGTGGAGCGATGATGGCCATTGGTGCAGGGATCTTTCTAGGATCAGCAAATGATGCCCAAAGACACACAATAGAGTATGGAGACCAGGCCACCAAGAACATCACAATCATCACAATAGACATCTGTAAAGCACAGTTAAATGTTAAGATAACATCAACAACAGAATGAACACACAACAATTGCATTGTACTACAAAAAAAAAATGCTTGCCTTAGTGACATCTATCTGGTCTGACCAATCGATGTTAATGCTGTCTAGGCAGTTGCTTGCCTTGTACCTCTTCATGGTGACCGAAACATTGTAATAGCAATAGAACATTACAGCCAATGGAATGATAAAGTTGACAGAAATCACAGCCATTGTGTAGGAGATAAAGGACCTAAGGTAACAAAGGGGTAAAATATTATTATTAAATTAGACAAAGAATTGCTGAGGTGAGTTGTATACAAAGGCAACCCACGCATCATTGTTCCTCCAGTTGATAGTGCACGTGGCTCCAGTTGGATCAGGAGCGTACCCAGCCCAACCCACAATTGGCATGGCAGACCAGAACACTGCATTGAGCCATGCAGCCATAATCAACAGTATATATGAGTGTGTTGTCATCTTCTGTCCTACAAGCACAACAGCACACAAAAAATCAGATTAGTGTTTAAAAAAAGCGACATCAACCATTTGTAAAATTGAAGTTGTAAAAAATATGCTCAGACCTATATCAGGTTTGCAGATGCTTATATATCTATCAATGGCTACCACAGTAAGCAGTCCAATGCTGGCCATCCCAAAGAATATGTTCAGGGCAGCATATATCTACAAGAGAAATTTCAATATATTATATAAGCAACACTCATAAGTGGATACACAAAACAAAATTCAGTAAACATATAGAGAAAAATGGTACACTCTAATAGCTCCTATAAGGATAATGTATGATCCTTAGGGTTGTAACAATATACTTCAATCACAATACACATTTGATTCTAAATTGTACAAACATTAAAAAAAAATGTGCATTTCTGTCTAAAATAAATCAAACTCAATCACAAACTGCCATGAACTGTGGTTTGTACAAACGGCAACAAACCTGGCAACCAGTGTGCCCAAACTTCCAGCTGCCATGCAGATCAGATGCAGCAGACATGGGATAACCAATGCCGGCTACTCCAACATCAGTAAAAGCCAGATTAATGATGATGGCATTTGTGGCATTACGCAGTTCTTTAAACTTTGCAAACATAATCAGCACCACAAGGTTACTGAACAAACTGATCACACCTGCACAAACAAAGACAGAAAGAAAGAAGGCCAGGTTATACAATTACATTTTAAAGAATTAAATGGAATCATTTTAAGATTTTACCCAGCACTCCTATTGGCTAGATTTGAGCACAATACTGCTTTACTATACAAGTTTGGGAATAAGACATCAGGTATTTATTATCCAAACTGTATCTTCAGCCATATAATAACCAATTTTAATGTGATGTGAATGTGTAATTGCACTACATTCAGTATAAGCCCTGTGATATTTATCTGTATATGTCTGTACTTTTGTGTTGGGCTTATGTTAGAGAAATACAGAAGAGCTAAATGAATTATACAGAGTGTACAGAAATCGCATTACATTAGGTTTGGTTATCATATGCTATACCTCTACACTGTCACATCCATACAGACACACAGATACACAAAATCTTTACATGCAGCAATAAGGTATCCGGCAACAATGTTGTGTTCCAGTTGCGAGAAGGCACTTTTTCCATCAAAGCTGACTGCTCCATTTGAGGAATTTAGGATTCCGGGTCTCATCTTTTAAAAATACATTCACTCCTACACAAACGCACTGGTCTGATGTTGTTATTGTCCAGTCCAGTTCACATGGATAGATGAGACTTCTTTCACCATGTCCAGCAAGCAATATTGAGTAAAAGAAGTAAGAGAAAAAGGTTCGGAGATGAGGGTTGGGGGTTTTAGACTCTCTGAATGTTGCCAGGGTGACAGTGTGACCAAGCTAAATTAGTTGAATTCGACAGGAGGATTAAGCTCTCTCTTTGGTTTGCAAATTCTAAGCAGCTCATTGTTTTTGTTCTAATCCTCACATGAAGGATTTTCATTCTTGTATAAGACTAGCATTCGGAAAAAGACAGCAGAACAGCAAGTTCTTGTCTTAAACCAATACAATTTCAGACTAGCTAAGCAACATTTCAAACTCACAGCTCACCATCACTGCTGGAAGAAGAAAGAGCTTATATCATCAAATATGGTTACCAGCATACATGAAGTAATACTAGCAAAACCATATGTTAGCTCCATCAACAAGAGTAACTTTACCAAGGTCCTTATCATAAGCATGTCCATACCAAACCAGCAACAAAACAGCACAAACAAGCATAACACCTTGGACCACACTGGACTTCACAATGGTGACAAATTAATAGGATTAACAGACAAAGAATTAACATCAGCATTTAAGCTCAAAAAGTGTTCTACATATCTGCCTGCATGATAAATATCATGACTTGCACATGTCAGCATAAGTATTAAAATTAAATTAGAAGTATATTATAATCAGTCTTTACACATTCAGTCACATGAATTAATTCTGTAACAGGGTTCACATGGAAGGTTCAGTTTCATTGAGGTGACCATTGAAATTTTAGCTACTACCAGTGCTTAGCTCAGCCTATCGTTAGATGTTCTAAAGTGTAAAGTAGTAATAGGTGGATTGATACAAAAAAGTATTAATAATTTCCATATTGGTGTATCAAGAGGATTAATTCTTTATTATATCAATATTTATTTACCATGAGTAGGAACTATTTCTTCTTTATTATATTATTCCTTTACAAAAACCTATGAAGGAAAGACTATGTAGTTTGTCATAATAAAATATTTTTATGTTTTATAAATGTAACAAAAGAGAAGTCCTGTTCATTGTAGGCAATTTAATATAAATATAATGTTGGCTATCAACACTAGTATTGGTATTTGTATTGATATCAATACTGGTCTTCAAAGGGCTTGTTATCTGATCTTCCCTCTATCATGGAAATTTACAACCACATGCTGCAACCGTAAAGCCACCAGCATTATAGATAATCACACACACTTCTCACACACACTCTTCTGAGGTCTGGGAAGAATTCGCAAAGCATTCAGGCCATCACATCAACATTGTGTAACAGTTGTTTTTTATTTACCACAAGCCTTTGACTCCTCAATACAAACCGCCCCACACACATGCACAAAAATAAACAAACTCATTAACTGTATGATTCTGTTTGCACAAAATTGTGTGCTGTTAACAGCCCGTGATCTGTTTTGAATTTGTTTTGACTGGTGCTTGGTAGTATCTACTTAGCACTAACATAAATTTTAGCATCAGTTCAACAGCATGCAAAACATTTTGAGAGTCATAAATAATGGAAGAAACTCCTGATTCTAACTTGCCACAACACCTGTGGCTTTATTTGCGAGATTTTTTGAAGTAGTTGAAAAGAAGGTTTTGGGCTCATGATAATTAATAAATATTAATCAGTGTTTGACTCATCAATATCATTCTATTAATAGACTTGTGTACTAAGAGTAACATTAGAGTCTTTTCATATAAACTGAGTTGATTGTGTCTTGTGACAAAAATCATAAAAGGAGCATTATAGGTATAATAAATCATAGTACTTTGGATACTTAAGTACATTTGAAGGCACTTTTACTGGAGTAATATATCACCTAGTGTATCGTTACTTTTACTCATGTACATGGTATGTGTAATTTGTCCAACACTGCTGGTCACTGTGTCAACTTCCCCTGGTAGTTTTATTTATTTTGTTAATTTATGTTGTCTGATGTATAACCTTGTTCCTTTGGGACCGTTGTTTTACTGTGTACTCAACTGTATATGGTGGAAAAGCCGACTTGACTTGACTTGAAAAATGGTATCGCCCATCTCTATTGTAAATCATGTTCCTGAGATTACACTTACCCGTCAGTAGAGGGCGCACTGCAGATCCGTTCACAATCGCAGAATTTACACTTACCCGTCAGTAGAGGGCGCACTGCAGATCCGTTCACAATCGCAGAATTTACACTGACCCGTCAGTAGAGGGCGCATTGCAAACGAGTTTGGCAATTGCAGGAAATTACGAATCCGGAAGTGTGTGTCATGTGATATGTACATTTCGCGACGCAGAAATCTTCAAAAAGCAAAAAACAAAGGGCTGAAAATAGGTAAGGGCAGTTGGATTAACTTTTATGCTTAATGTATTATTTGCATGCATTGTTTGCACCTAATCGTGGTCGAGTAATGTAAATGTAGAAGCGCTGCAAAGAGTTCAGTTCACTACAGAGGTTGCTGTGTGAGTGGTGGAGTGACAGATACTGTACAGCAGCTACAGAGTTATTTGTTTGTCTGGTTCTTATTTATGAGTTAACAAGTAAACAAGTGTTATTTTTTACAGGACGAAGTGCGAGAACACTCTTGTTTTCACTATGGCAGATGTAAGTATTGCAGGTTACTCAGATATTTAGACACTTCAGTGTTCTGATGTGCAGTCATGTGAAGGGTGTTTACTGTGGATACTGGATATTACTGTATACTTGCAGGATTTAAAGAGGTATCTGTACAAACAGCTGCCAACGTGAGTATAATGTTCTTTTGCCACTCAAAAAGTGTATTCAAGTTTTAAATACTGTAAAAAAAATTTATAATCTTACTCTTACTACTGCTACTTCTACTACTAATAATAAATGTCCTATTGATCAGGGTTGAAGGCCTCCATGCAATAGTAGTAACAGACCGAGATGGAGTTCCTGTAATCAAAGGTGATCAAACTTCTCTTATTAATACACTGTATGTCCAGAACGAGGTGGACACCTGACCAAGAAACCCAAATGTTCACATTTAACATACTATTTGTACCCCACTTTTCACAGAAGGCTTTCTACCTAATGTTGGAGCAGAGCGTTAGTGAGATTACATCGTTGTACAAGGAGGACTGGGTGCAGTTGAAGGCAGTGGTGGAGAAAGGGATTTTTCTTAGGGGTGGCCATACAGGGGCCAGCAGTTACTCTGGGGTGTCACAGAATATATTATGCAAACAAAAATAGCACTCATCCAACCTTAAAATATGAAGTATTGTAGTTGCCCAAAGCACAATAATGTATAATGTCCAAATGCTACTCTATCTATCTATCTATCTATCTATCTATCTATATTATTTTCAAATACTCAGAGTTCCTTTTATTTATTTTTTTATTTTTTTTTTTTTTTTTACTAATGTCGGAAAACCTTGCTATTCTTGGAAACTCATGGTCGATACATTATAATTCAGATATAATCAAGGTTCTTCTAGATAAAGATTTGGGACATATTTTAAAAATGCAGTTACGAAGATGGTGGCCGTGATTATGTCCATGGTGACTGAGGCCACCCCTAACTCAGACCCTGGTTGAAGGTTCATTCCAAATATGCTCAGTAGGGTTGGGGCTCTGAAAGGGTAGGTGTAGAAGATTTTACTCCAATCCTGTTGCTTCATGACTTAACATGATTTGCTATTTTTTTTGCCCTGGGACATTGGACATCATGCTAGAACAGATTTGTGGCTTTTGGTTCCGGTGAAGGGAAAATCTAAATAATTTTGGCAACAGTTTAAATAAGAACCACATAGGATTGTGATGGTCAGGTGTCCAAAAATGTTTGGCCATATACTGTTCAAATAGCTTCTGTGTTTACGGTATCTCAAATTATGCCATCTGGCTGATGCCATGAATGTAAATGAAACTAAACCATGTTCCCAAGTTCTTAACGGATTACTGATGTGGTTGTGCTTTATAGTTGCCAATGACAATGCCCCAGAGTATGCTCTACGACCAGGCTTCCTCTCAACATTTGCACTAGCTACGGATCAAGGCAGCAAGCTGGGTCTGTCCAAAAATAAGAGCATCATTTGCTACTACAACACATATCAGGTACTGTGCCTCACAGACTCCACTCAACTGGAATACTTTGTACGAATAATACTAATGAATTTATTATTTATTTCAGATTGTTCAATTTAACCGATTACCCTTAGTGATCAGCTTCATTGCAAGTAGTAGTGCCAACACAGGTAAGTGTTCCATGAATGTAAATATATATATATATATATATATATATATATATATATATATATATATATATATATATATATATATATATATATATATATATATATATATATATATGTATGTATGTATGTGTGTGTATATATATTTCTATAGTTTATACATTTTATTTATCTACTTTATTTTTTTATTTTAAATTCTTAAATTTAATTCTGTATGTAAATACTCTGAATGTGAGTGTATGTGATGAATAAAATTTGAATCTGAATGACAGTCAATGAGCTGAGAGATAAATATTTTATTTGGAAACACTGTACAATGTTAGCTTACACACTGAATGATGAGAGATTGTTCTGAAAGCACTTCTTCACACTCGCAGATCCATGCCACAGTTAGATACTAAAAAAACAGTACATTTCATTTGGTGTATTTTTTTTCACACCAATATTTGCATCGCATGGCTTGTGAATAATTTTATCATGTTTATTTTTAGGTTTGATCATCAGTTTAGAGAAGGAGCTTGTTCCACTGATTGAGGAACTGAGACAGGTTGTCGAAGTTGCCTAGAACACCTCATTTTACAACTCCTGCAGTAAATCCCTGGATCAGATCAAGACACACACACACACCCACATATGCACCTTGGACATTACTACAACAGTATGATGTTGGCTGTGAACTTGGATTTCATGTCAATTGCTCTTGATGCTGTATGTTTCTCTTTTGAATGTAACCCTGTCTGGTTGTATTTTTGATTTCTTCTAATTAATAAATTTGTTAATGAATTTGGTGTACACAGTTTTTTCCCCTCTTCGTTTTTAGTGTTCTTGAATGTTATAAGCGTTTCCTGAAACCAAAATGAGGTCAAATAATAGCATGTTATTTTATATTCACTCAAAAGCACGTACACTTGGATGCACAGGAACATTTCCTCATTCCTTCATGTTTTACATGTTTGCTTAAACACACAAATCATTACAACACAATAACCTTAACTAAGAAGCAGGATCAGAACAAACAAAAAACTCCATTACTTCTGGCAAAACCTCTTATTACACCATTCAACTGTTAAATATTACTTCACGAATAAAGAAGAATGGATTTTCCTGCTTCTGTATCAACTAAAACTTCTGCTACAGGCAGTTAATACTGTTCTTATTAAATCTACTTTTCAGAATATTCTATAATGCTCTCTATATCTATAATGAAATAGTGGTTCTACTTTACATGTTTAAAAGTTCAACAGATATTATCTATAGGTTAAGTATATTTTGATGATAAGTCACTGGTTAATGGCGATTAAAAAATGTCTATTCTGATGTTAACTGTTTACTGATGCCGTGTTCTGTCTTCTCCTAACATATTGGAAAAAAAAAATATATATATATATATATATATATATATATATATATATATATATATATATATATATATATATATAAAAAAAGAGAGACCAACTTTAAATATAGCATCTGTGGTAGCAACTGTCTTCTATTTGCAATACTATACTAAGTTGGCAATCCCCTGACTTCAAACCACAGCTTCTTTAAGCTATTGTTTTGGGGGTTTCTACCCTCAGTCTTCTTTTCAGGAGGTTAAATGGATGTACGAATGGTTTAAGATCTGGTCACTGACTCCTTGTTTTTTTTTTCTCAGTACATTTCAAATTACTGGAGATTAGTAAATGTGCAGTGGTGCTTTTCCCAACTTGTTTAGCTTTTAAATAGCTTACTTTTCTCTCATAGACCTCTCTAATTTTCTTTTTCGTTTATACCTTATAACAACAAATGCAGTCTTTACAGGTGACAGCCAGGGCTTAAACAATTAGTTGATTCAGAACTAATAAGTATTTGAAGAGTTATTCTAACATGGCAAACCAGGGCAACAAGATGTCTGTTTCATATTCCAGAAAATGTGATCACTTGAAAAATGGGAGGGTTCAAACAGAAGGTGCCATGTTCTGAGTCATTTAACACATCTAGATGTAATATTCTGAAATAGTAGCTGCAATGTATAGCAAAATGTGTAGCAAAAGCATTAGCCTTGTCAGTCTAATTCATTCAGAGGGGACTGTGAATAATAAGAATGTCTAGTTGAAACACTGCTTAAAGTGCTGATTGTCAAACCTTTTTTAAAGAGCTGCTAACCACCATTCAACAAGGTCCCCACTGTAGCTGCCTGTACATTTCTTATATAGTACAACATTCAATTCCTGTTTAGGGTGTTAGTATTTTATCAATAACTAGCAATGCACTGCACTGCTCTACAGGCTCTTCATAGTTCCACAGTGAAAAGTTTAATAGTTGCACCATTAATTACCTCAGGTTGTAAATGTCATTAGTCCCATTCTTATTTTACACCTGCTATCTGATCAGGTCTGCACCAGGTCCATATTTGGTCTGTGTTAACAGTAGGTCAGGACTTAGTCTTTCTTAAAAAGTCACATCTGAGACACAGACATTCACTCAGAGTGATGCCTTGACAACAGATAACAGTGGCCACAGGAGCAAATATAAACTCACGGCAGCTATCGAACTCTTAAGTTCAACCTATTATATCATTCCTAACTGCCCTCGCAGCTCACACTCTCAGTAGTTCCCTATTCTTCTTTTCCACATTGTGGCCATCATCTTCCTTTTTTTATCTGTGACTGGAAAAAAAAAAGGTGCGGTAATGGCTGTTAGTCAACGCAAAAACAGCAATGGAAAGAGAAATGAATAATTTTCTATTCTAAAACAATCCTTTTAACTAGAACACATGATACACCCATTAAGTTGAATGTCAAATAAAGAGTTTTTAATGCTAACTAAAGGGTTTATGGTGGTCATTTATAACTTTGTTCTTACCAGTTTCCATCGCAGTATCTTTATCCATTCATCAGCCTCCACACCTGATTTTGCACACAAATAAAATGTCCTCTCAGGAAACACTAAACTATAATAGAGAGTGGAAATAGTGAGAACATGTAAAGGGTTGTATAAAAATAAGCACAAAGTTTAGTGAAACATGAGTGGGAGAAATCTTCATTACTGTGTAATGTGCAGTAGATGTGGGTAGTATGAAGAGAATGTGTGGTAGCAAAATGTTGTCATTTCTGCCTATATGAAGGTACTTTTAGTTGCACTTCTCCATTTTAGAGCTCAACGGGCAGGAAACAAACCCCTAATATACACCAACATACGTCAAGCCGTGTTATGATCAGTGTTCCTACCAGAAGCAGTTAACCCTCTCTTGGCTGTAATCGAACTGAACAGCAGAGCAAGCAGTCAGGTCCAAGGTCCGAATAGGTACTGAAAACTGATGTTTTAAGAAGTAAAGGAAGGAAGTAAAAAAACACAGAATGAGATGATTCATTTTATACTTAATACTGGTTAAACAAAGTGTACATTTTTTTTTCAGACTTACTATTTTGTCTTTAAAGTACTTCAGCTCATTTCTGTTCAGTGTGAACCATCGCTGTTTCCAATTCTAAAAAAAACACAGAAGCGTCAAGGAAAATTGGTGAACTTATTACTTGTCAAGTAACCTCAGATTTTTTTGTACATACACTCTACAACCATTTTATCAAAACACATACACATTTATGCTATAACTTGATCATCATCTGGCAGAAGTGTAATAAATAAAGTAATGCAGATTAGAGGACATGCGCTTCAGTTGATATTCATATGAAAAAAATCTCAGTGACATCACTTTTTTTTGCGAGACAGAATAGAGGCTACAGTAACTCAAGTAACCACTCTTTACAGCTGTGGTGATCAGAAAAGAAAATGCAACACATTGCACCTTGAGGTGGATGAGCTATAGCAGCAGGAGACCACCAAGGAACTGAGGTAACAGTGAGCACAAGCTCAACAAAATTGAACAGGTAAAATGTCTGGTCTGTTAAATCTTCATTTCTGCCACAGCATGGTGTTAGATCAGAATTTGGCATTGGCAATTCAGTCTGGTAATTATTTGAACGCTACAGTCTATTTATCATTGGAAAGCCGTAGGAAGGAAGATATGTAAAATGAAACTGCAGTTTAAAAATGGGCAGCAATTATGTGATGTAATTATGTCAACCTGGACCACATAATTAAAATATACACAGTATATAAATTCAATTTCCAGCACATTGCATAATGGATGGCATGAAGTATTGAGGCTGCTCAGGAAAAAAATTAGAGTCCTATCCCAGACGACTTATTATGATAATATTGTGGATGGTTACTGTATATAACTGTTGGTCCTGCTCAGAATTCAAGACTTTATATTGTACAACAAGGTAAAAGTTCACTCTAACTCATACCTTTATTATGCCTCCTTGTTTCACAAGATACCCTTCTTTGGTTCCAAGCTGCAGGAGAGAGACAGTCAGAAAAACAGGCTTTCCGTCATTTCCCTCAACTGAAAGAATGTCTTCTGTGACGTTTCAGATGACTATTTTACCCTATTAATAGCTATTAGTTAATTAGCGTTTATATCTAAAAAGTTCTGCTATTTAAATGTACTAATCTGAACAGCATTAATATCAATCTTTAAAATGAATATGTGGTCTTCAGTGGTGTCTAAGGTTTATTTTGCAATTAAATTCTGGTCTATATTTACTTATTAATAAACATTACCCACAATGCTGTCTGACTAACTATTCATAGCTGCAGTATGATTGATCCCTTCCTTCTTTTCTATGTAATAAGTGATGCAGCAGCACTTTAGTCCATTAATCTGTCCATAAATTTAGTCCATTCAATCTCCTGAACTCTTTGAATGCTCAGTGAGGTTCTCACAGTTAAAATATTATGCCACATATTATGAATGCATTGACATTAATGCAGTGGTGGTAACATACTGATGGAGCGCTGGGAACCAGGTCACTTTCACTCCGTCCGGTCTGTATAGCAGTGTGCACACACACAGACTCGTAAATCGATGGCTCCTCCACCTGTCTGGGGTAAGGGAACCGTACGACTATCAGGTTACCTATACAATAATAAGAATAGGGAAGTTAGAGAATCAGGCAGAAATAACAGGATTTAGTTTTTGTTTATGTCTATGTGTGTGTGTGTGTGTGTGTGTGTGTGTGTGTGTGTGTGTGTGTGTGTGTGTGTGTCAAACCTGACTCGCTTCCCAGCAGCGGCTGATTGGCTACGTGACTTGTAAAATCCTGAAGGCATGAAAACTCGTTGAATCCGAATGAATATCTCCCGTTCTGCCGCTGCACATGGAAGTGCTTCACCGAATCTTTTGCCCTGGATTAATAAAAACCAAAAGATTTTGTCTAATAAAGATATTAAACACATTACAAATACTTAATGTGTCAGATATTCAGACATACTCATTTCTCCAAACACAACTTGCAGTACAATGAACGTTCATGGCACAAATGGAAGAGCTACACTAACCTTGGAGGTGATGGCCTCAGCTACACACCTGGACAAAAAATCTGAATGTATTCAAATGTAATGTCAAAAAAGAGCATAATCCACATATAAACTAAGCTCTGCCAGTGAATATCTAGCACAATATAAGGTTTACATCATGATGGTCCAGGATTTGACTGCATAATACTGACTGTGGGCTTATTTTCACTGGCCTTGAGTAATCCTTTTATTCTTAGCATGGTGCTAGAACTGTTTAAAAGGGGCAAATGGAACATTTAATAGGAAACTCTGACTGTAAAGGAAAATGCTTTTTTGACAAACACTATCGTTATAATTTGATTCCAAATTTCCAAATCTATTGCTGATAAACAAGAACACTAAACATAAAGGCCCAGCCTTTCAAAAAGAAAAGAAAAGGCTGCATTTACTTCTTATTAATGCATCATGCCACTGGCAGTGTCTTTTATAAAAATGGCCATGTTATGAATATTGCCATGGAGTAAAGGCAGGCAGAAAACATAAATAAATCCACACATGCAGGTTGAAACAAACATGAGTAACAAGAAAAAGATATGGAGGACAAACCAACCTGACAGAGAGGGCAAAGCATTCAGGTCCCTTGTTGCTGTTTCTCAGCAGAAAACTCCCATCAATTCCATTTGACAAGAGCAAAGCCTCAGCTGCATGCCGAGACAGGTCATAATGGTACCAACTAGAGATGAGAAGTATTGAGAGAGGAATAGAGAGTGATGAGCCAGACAGGCCAGAAATAAGCTTGAGTGCTGTTTCGTTGTTCTGAATGACAAATGACAAATGGCTGTCAACATCTATTGTCAGTCAGTTCTTTCTGACATCCAAACTGTTTGTAAGTTTTATATTACACATGCATTGATTTTTTTTTGGTGCCTTCACATATATTTACAGACATACAGTATTCGTCTTTTATATATGTAATGCACTTATTTAGTATCGGTAAGTTCTTCATTCTGTTTAGGACAGCTTTGGATCTGAAAACTATCCCTGGAATCTGGTATCCCACTCTTGATGAGATACCAGTCCATGATGGAGAACCATGCACACATACATTCACACACTCAAATAGGAGGATACCCAAGGTAGTGGAAATCAGGGAACCTAAAAGATGGAAGAAAACCAGACAACCCTGAGAAATCCCACACTGGCAAGGGACCCTGGAGCTGTGATCCAGCAACATGCTGCCATGCCGCAGCATAAGCAACCACAATCAAAGTAATGGAACTAGAACACGTACTAAAATATAAACAAATTATGAGACTTCCTTTTTAACCAGAGCTACAACAACTGTAACTGGTGGGGCATGTTTAACCAGGGAAATACCCTTGTCACAGGAACTGGTCCTCGCAACCAAAAATTAACATAATGCCATGGTGTGAATTAAAAACTAACTTAATAAAACAGACCAAATGCATGTCTCTTTTCTCCTAGAAATACCTTTGGCATAATATATTTCCAAAATATTGTTATGAGCACTTCAACACACTGGCTGTTCAGGTGTCAGCACATGTTTACAGCTTGATCATTAGAGCATATCTGCAACAGAAACTCGTTTCCTCATACTGCATTTTTTCAGCTATAAACTCATATTGCAAAAAAGAACCAAATGAAACTTACAAACCTGACGTGTACATAACCAGAGTCACCAGTGTCTCTAAAGGAACTACTACAGATCTACTCTGCTGGGTAATATAGGGATATTGATCTTGTCATAGAAAAAATAAATAAATATATATATATATATATATATATATATATATATATATATATATATATATATATATATATATGTTTACGGTGATCTGTGTATAAGAGTTTGAAGGTTATAGTTCAAAAAGAGCTTGACATGGGTTTTGATGAGCGTCTCTGACGTATGAAGCCAAACTGATTTATTTATACATAAAATGTACAACTTACCCAACCGACTCCAACTCGTCCATGTCCTCTGGACCACTGAGTGTGGAGCTACAGACGCTCATCGTGGCTTCGGTAGCGGATTTTTTTTCTTTTCTTTTTGAGAGATGCCTCCAAAGTTCACACTGCTTTGTGAGCTCTACATGCGGCCAAGAGGAAGCTGAACCTGTCTTATTGACAGGCCCACATCGAAACCGACAAGCCCACACACCATCGACCACGCCCACACAACTTCGACCACGCCCACATCTCCGTTTACACTATAATAAACTTGTTATTAATTTGCTTGGTTTCAGACACTTGTTAAACTGCAAACAAAAGTGTTCGCAGTTTATCAGAAATCAATTTAGTTAAAAGAAAACATTTAAATGACAATGTAATGGTGAAAATACAAACCAAAAAAATAATCTGTGACTATTTGAGCCTAACAAATGCCTAAACGTATACTGCATGGGCAAAGGTTTGTGGACACCTGACTATCAAACAGTGCTGCAAGCACACAACTGTATACTGTTGCTGAGGATCGCACCACATGAACAGCTGAAAAAAGCCAACTTTATACTACCACTGCAGATGGTACCACTTAGTAGCCACGAGGATGCAAATGTTACAAAACATTTTTGCTTACAATGGCTTAGGAATACAATTTCCACAAACATTTATGGACTGAACAGTCTCTTTGCAGGACACTTATATTCTTTGTCCAATATGGCAAACTGTGTCTTCACAAAGCTCAGTTGACAAAGGCTTAGGACTATAATTGCCACAAACAGGTTTAGACTTAAGTCTCCATCAGTGAAGAGTTGATAACTAAAATAAGTTCTGAAATTTTATAAACAAATATCCCAAATGTCGCAATGATGAGGATGGGTTCCCTTTTCGTTACCACCATTTCATCTGGCTTGCTCATTAGGGATACATGTATAGGGATAATATACAAGTATATCTAATATATTTATTCATATAAAGCTTTGTGAAAGTCAATTGTTAAAAGTGCCACACTAATAAAATGAAATTGTATATTTCTGCATGCTGTAGCATTTAATTTTTCATAAGAACTAAGATCTCCAAACCTGTTTCAGCATACAAACTGAGCTCTATGAAGACATGGTTTGCCATGTTGGAGCAGAAGAACTTAAGTGTCCTACACACAGCTATGACTTGTACACTACTAAATACCTTTGTGATGAACTGGAATGCGTACTGTAAGCCAGGCCTCCTCATTAAAAACCAAACAGTGCCTGGCCTCACTCATGCTCTTATGTTTAAATAGGCACATTCTCACAACCAGCACAAAATCAATTGAAAAGCCTTTTTAGAAAAACTGACATAATTATATGATCAGTAAGCGAATATGGGTGTTATGGTCAGCTGTCTAAAAACCTTTGGCCATATAATTTATATTAGAAAGCTTAAAAAAGATTGTAAAAGGTACAAAAAAAATAATAATGTTAAATGTCTTTATACAATGAAATAATCTATAGTGATAGGCCTTAAATACAATGTACAAAGAAAAAAACGCAAGAATGTCAATTCTATTTATTTATTTTTTCTCAGATAAGAAACACTTTCAAAAATATATCAACTCACAAAAGTACAGATGGAAAGAAAAATGTAACAACTTTTCAACAGGTATGTCAGCCACAAAATCACATGGTCATTCAATGACAATCACAGAGAAACATCATTCAAAGCAAAGACATTTATCTCAATTTCATAAAATCCTTTCCAAAGCCAGTATAACGAAGTGCATGAGACATTAGTACTGACTACAAAAAACAATCCATACGGGTACAATCCACTCAACAGAATGTTTTACACTTATTAAAGCATTTGAACATGAATGTTAACTGATTAAAATATCACAATACTGGTACTGCATAAGGCTGCAATATACAAACCAACCATGTAACAAATTAACAAACGATTTATAGTATGCTGACATTTCCTGACCCAGATATTTTCTAGGTGCACTAACAAATGTTAACATTTCTGTAAACATTTAAATCGAAAGGCATATCCCGGTTAACTTATTTCACATTATATTAATTTGTTCATTTTGTAAAGTCACCAGTAAACTTCACTTAGTAGTAGTCACTTGTAACGACTTGAATTTACAAACAATTCTTAAGTCCCCATACTCAAATCCCTATAAATAATACTCCAAAAGCCAATAAAATTATAATGTTGCTTGTATGAAGGTCCATGGGTTATCCATGATCTCCATGTTGACGAGTGTCCTTTGGTAATTTGGTACCTTCTGTAATTACATCACTGTAATGTGTAGTATTAAACAGAATTAAAACAAGAAAACTCAGCTTTTCCTGATTGTGTTGGTGTACTAACTCATACTATCGAATGTCTACCAGAATTTGATTCATTATTATTAGATCAGAATTTCTACCCCATCTAAACAATGCTGTAATTAAAATTGTAAACATCAATCGTGACAAATTTGTCAGTTCTTGTTCGTGTTGCCAGTAATCACATAATTACATGGGCATTTTCCACCAATGGTGAAATCAGGTTGGAACTGTTTCCTTTGGGTGATGTAGCATGTAGGCTACAACCTTAGTTTCTCTGTAGTTTTCATTTAAATCAGTGATACACAACATTTTTCACTTAGAGCAAGCGTGGCAGCCAGTCTTCTCTACAACTGAGCAGACTCTCAGTTCTCACAGCCGCTTTCAGTCAGTTCTCCGACAAGTAGCTGTTTGTTCAGCATTTTAGAATTCAGTGACTTTTTATATAGTAGAATGCACTAAAACTGAGCACCAACTGTGAAAGTACAATAATTATGGACATTTTCATAGTATTCATAGTATTGTGGAAAACTGGAGATGTGACAATGTGGACAATTCATCAGTATTAAGGCAGCTTTTGCTCATGAATCAGGAGGGTACAGGACCAGCCTCTGAAGTGCAGTTGACAAAGTGGGGCATGTCTGCATTTACACTAAGAGTCTGAGGGAAAAGCCTGGAGTTCAAATTTTCTTTGGCAGATCCGTTTTCTTTCCAGTGATGCTTATTGCCCCAATACTGCCCTGTGGAAGACTTGCCTAGTTTCTGGGCCTTTACCAAGTCAGATGGACAGAGAGAGTTAGAGAGGGCTCGACACAATATTCTGTGAGAGAGAAAAAAAAAATACACAGAGAGAGAATCAGAAAAACTGAATAAGCAGCAGATAGACTGTTCTGAAGTTATTTGTAAGTGTATCTATGTATGTATAAATGTGTGTGTGTATATACCTGGGTAGCAGTGCTACAGCAGTACTGAGTCCACACACACAGTAATACAGTGGCTCAGACATCAATCTGGTCTCAATGCCATATAGGTTTGTGGGAGAGTTACATGTCGCGCATGTGACACTGAACATTAGCACAAACACATAATAGAACATGGCACTGCCCAGTAACACCACTGCATGGAGCCACGTCTGCGGATCACACGGCAAAGCAGCATTAACAAGAGGCAAAGAGAAAAGATAAATAAATAAATGTACACAAAAACCCCACAAAACACATACAGAAATTCTCAGGCAAACAGAATTTGGTCTTCACAATCATAATACATTATATTTCACATCATATATACATCATACATAATGTAATATTTAGAGACAGATTATCTGGGCCTCTGAGGTTTTTACCACATTATATAATATTAATCTTAATGTAATTTTATGGTAATCATTACATCATGCCCTGTATTATTTAGCAATGCTATAAGGTCTACTTTAGATTTATGGTTAGTCTGCACTAATTATGTATGGGTGAAGACTAATGGAAGCATCAGCAGATGGATCTTTGTATAATAGTGACAATAATCCTGTCTACAAACCAACTACATATAGCTAAATTGAGCATAATTACAGTACATAACAAAGATGATCATTGAATACTTATTGGTTACATTTTCACTACTTTACATAGTCACTATGTAAAGGAGGAATGCATATAGATGATACACCACTGTACGATGTTTTTCAGTGACTTACCAGTGTATGGCTCTCTATAACCTGATGCAGAAGGATGATAAGAAGAGCTGAACCATTGATGGGAGAACCGAAAGAGAACAGGTCAATGTCTGAACCTGTGTACGTCTGAAAGACACACAAAACATATACAAAAAAACCCAAAACATTAATATCATGTGGCATGACAAAAACGTGAAAACAAATTGATGAGAAAACATTCATCAGTCAGTCACAACTGGTATCTTACCACCAGAAAGTGCAACACATCTTTTCTCATCCTGCATTGCCAAAAATACACCTCCTCCTCCTGAATATGGTTAAATCTTTTGCTCCAGTATGTAAGTCAAGCTGCGACAAAAGTAGAGCTTGTGGATGCAGTGCAGACCATCAATTGATCAAACCCAAGTATCACTGACAATTCCTGATTAGTGTTTTTTTGACTGAAATCACTTCTGCATGATTCAAAAAGCATCAAAAGTGTAGCAGACTGTAGCCAAAGCTTCCTTTTACGTCACAGTTTTTAAGGTGCTCATGTGTCCTCACAATCCACCATTTGAGTTTCAGCCAAAAACATTAGTACACTGTGGCATATCTGTTCAATTGTATTTTTAATGACTTTTTTGAGGTTCTTATCTCTGGAATAGTATTTTACCAAACCAGGTTTTATAGTTCAAAAGGCAGAAGAACAAAACAAAAACAAAATCCACCAATCAATGAAATTTGTAACCAGTGGTACCACCTTATCTTTGTAAGATGTGGCATGATGTGTTGGTATAGAATTCATATAAATTGAATGGTCTGCTGACCCCAACATGCTACCACACCACTGCAAATAATTTACCTTAAACATTTCTGCTTCTCTAACTATTCCTGTGAGGGAAAAATATACTTTTAGTTCCAGGTTTATTACATCTCAGCTAATTTTTGTAGTGCAACAACAAAGTGTTTACACCCAATGATGTCATAGCCATCTGTTGCTAGGAACCAAGTAAACAAAAACACCAAATAAACAGTAAAACCTTTAGGTTTGAAGGAATATTACAGAAATATTACAACATACCCAAAAGGGGTAAAAGTTTTGTAGACACCTGAGCATCCAAATGATAAACACACCATTGTGTAGGAGGTCTTTGTGTGCTATATATCTATACAGTTTCCTCCCACTGTAAATAAGGAGACCAAACATGCTGGCAATGCCCCTGTGCACAAAGATCCATGACCAAACATGGTTTGTCAAGGTTGGAGAGGAGGAACTCAAACCATCCCCAATAAACACCTTGGCTTGAAATGGAATGCTGACTCCAGGTCTCCTCACCTGATATTAATGCCTTACCTCACTAATGTTCTTATGGCTAAATATGGAAAATGCCCAGAGCCTTCCCAGAAGATTGAAACTTATCAAAACAGCTAATGGGATTAATTCAGGAATGAGATAATCATCAAAAACATATGGGGTGTGATGCCAACACTCCGCACATGATCAGGGCCATATTGATACAAAATTATAAACACAGATCAGGCATAACATTATGACATTATAACGTTATAACATTATGATGGATAAAGTGAATAACACTGATTATCTCCACATCATAGCACCTGTAAGTGGGAAAATGGGGAACAATTGGCAAGCAAAATGAAGCGAGTTTAACGAGGGTCAAATTGTGATGACTAGATGACTGGGTCAGTGCGTCTCCAAAACTGCAGCTCTTGTGGGGTTTTCCCCGGTCTGCAGTGGTCAGTCTCTATCAAAAGTGGTCCAGGGAAGGAACAGTGGTGAACCGGCGAAAGGGTCATGGGCGACCAAGGATCATTAATGCACTTTGGGAGCGAAGGCTGGTCCGTGTGGTCCGATCCAACATACAAGCTTCTGTAGCTCAAATTGCTGAAGAAGTTAATGCTGTTAATGCTTGATGGGTCACGACTGTTTTGACAGGAAAAGGGGGGACCAGCACAATATTAGGCAGGCGGTCATAAAGTTATGCCTGATCGGTGTATGAAGACAATGCAGTAAACCTCAAGATGAACTCACACAGTATGGAATAAAGAAGCAGACTATGCTCTGGTAAAAAGCATCCAGCAGGTTCAGCCAGAAAGTGGAGGGAAGGTACGCCTGTAAGTATAAAAAAGTGCATGAAAATTATTTGAATAATTGCATATTAAAAAACATTGTATATGAGAACTAATAGGCATTAAAATAATCTCAACATGTTCATCCTTCAAAAACATTCAATCACCATACAGTGTGTAAACAGATGTCCACCAGAGAACTGTCCCACCTCAGAGTTCTGTCCAGCTTTGTAGAGCTGTGGAAAGGACAGAAGCGTGCCAACGGACACGTCTTTATCCAGCACACCATACACCAGTGGTGGAACTGATGTAAACAGCAGGTTAAAAAAGATGAGCACCCAAGAGTTACTCATAGTGCTTCCTGAGAAACCACAGAAGAACTGGAACCAGAACAGCAGATTTACATACATCTAGAAATAGAAAGTACAGAATTGAATGAACGGAATTTAAAAGTAATTCGCTTTGTAATATCATGTGTACATGTGAATTATTCGAGCCTCACCACGTTCTTGTAAAAGAAGTACAAGATCATGTTCGCTAGTCTTGTGTAGCACCAGTGCCCATGAACCAGCAGGAGTTTTCTAAGATGTTTAAATCTGGAGATGGCAAAATCACTGGACATCACAGCCTTGAGACACAAAAGAAAACAAGCACATAATGTCTGATTATTTACACGTTTAAAAACATATATGAAAAGGTACAAAAATGTTTTATGCACTCTTGAATATTTGATTTTTTTTTAACACCTAGTGCTTAATACATAATTTGACTTTGGTGTACAATTAAACTTTCACAAAGAATGGCAAAGTGCATAAATCTGCATAAAGAAAGCAAACTGGCCATATTCTGATTACGTTATTGAGTGGAACATTTTACATAAAAACGTAACAGTAACTTACACACCCCCCCCAACATTTTATCTTCTTTCCATTTATACATTTGGTTATTTTTTAGATTTATGTGCAACTGGAATTTAAAATAATTCCTAACTCACATCAGGGCCGGAAGCCAGTGCTAATGTTTTAACAAATGAATAGATAAGAACAGCCTTAAACAAAGTACCAGTGCTTCTTACTACTTAAGATTTTCCAACACATTTCATTTCTATTAGTGATTCATAAACTGTCCAGTGAGCAGTCTGATGAGCTCATAAATAAAGGATTTATAAGTTTGGACCTGAGAGGGAAACGGTATCCATTACCGACAAGCATAGTAGTGTGCATCAGTGCATCAAATCTCCAGAGGTTGTATTCTAAACTGAGGTCAATGCTGAAATCTGACACTGCAGTAACTTGATGATAGGACTGAATCGATAAAAATGATAAAGAATGGGGGGCGTGATCAAACGTACCTGCATGCCTTCCTGCCCTGAGATGCCGATACCGACATCTGCCACCTGAATCATACTGACATCATTTGCTCCATCCCCTGAATATCCCAAATACACAGACACACAATTAAACATATTATGCATGCATACAACACACAATTTTATTAGGTAAAAGATAAAAATAAAAGAATATATAATATTGTACACTGTATTGTTTATTTTTATAAAGATTTGTATAAAAAACATTGCAAAAACACTATATAGCTGAAGGTAATTAATCATCCATGTGTGTTTCTAGATTTAGTCCCCACGTTGCTGTTATAATAACCTTTAATGGAAACCATAATGCTACTGAATACAAAAACATCTTTTACAATTGTTTTTCAAACTTAAAACAGTTTGGGGGAATGGACACATATGGGTGGGAAGGTCTAAAATCTTTGGCCAAAAAGTGCACTTCAGTTTGATCATTAAATGATTATGAAGATGGATTATAAATATTGTAGTGTGGTTTCTAAACATGATCCAGGTTGCACACAGACAGTCAGAGCAATTACATTAACACTTCCTTAATCACATACTGACCTATAGCAAGGGTCATGACCCCGAGCGAGTCACCAACAAGTCGAACAACTTGACTCTTTTGCAGGGGAGTAGATCTGCAGCATATGACCGATCGACAGCTGACCGTAACATCCAAAAATACTTTCTGTAACTCCTTCTGTAGGGCAAAGTCTAATGTTCGGCCATCAATCACTAGTGTAAAGCCGGTGATGCCAGCATCATCCGGGTCCGAATCAAAGTTCGACAAACAACTGTCTTTGGCGATTCTGATCTCCTGCTGTAGTTCTAAAAGCCGAGCTTCACATGCTTCCTACCAGAGAGCACATGAATACACAAGAGAATTACGCTACAGTTATGTTCATACAGTAAACTTAATACCCTGAACAATATGTCTGCTCTGAATATTTAAGCGAGCTAAAGAATGGCTCACCTTGCTGTCACAGTTAGCAGTGAGCAACTGGTCAGTCGTTCGTAAGAGTTTACAGGCACATGCAATGTTAATGGCTGTCTCCTGTTTGTCCCCTGTAAGGACCCATACTTTAATCCCTGCTTTCTGTAAAGCTTCAATGGTCTCTGGGACATCCTCCTGTAATCGGTCCACTATACCAGTCGCCCCTGAAGACAGAAAAGTTTGGTTAAAATGGGGTAAATGAGAGTAAAATGATTTGAAGAAATAACAGCCATTTTAATTATAATATAATTCTAAAGTATAATTTGATACACTGTATGGCCAAAAGTATGTGGACACCTGTCCATCCTATCTATGAAAGCCTTGTGCTCACTCTAAAACCGTGTGCAGTAATGTCAGTAGAACTAAGGGGCCAATTTCTGAAACTTAATTTTAGACAATTATTCCTCTTTCATCATTTATTTTCTATGTTAGCACTATGCATTCTTTTTGGTAGTGTTTTTTTTGGCATCCTTCATCCATCAGACTGTCTTAGTTAAAATGTGATTCATCAATCAAAAGAACAAACAAAAAACACAAGAGTTCACAGATCTTTTGCTTCTTAAAGCACTTCACTCTGGGCTTTGCACATTATAATATAAGGTCTATGTGCTGCTGCTTGGTCATGGAAACCTTTCATTAAGGTCCTTAAGCACAATGCGTGTGCTGATGTTGCTTCCAGAGGCAGTTTCCAACCTCTGTAATGAGTGTTACAAAAGAGGGTAAGACATATACTGTACATGCTTTGCACTTTAGCACTCAACAGCCTGCTCTTTGAGTTTGTACTCTCCGTAATCCATTACTATTAGTTCTTTTGGAATTAGATTAATTTCATCAATTAGTCTCGTTTACTTAATTAGTTGGATGTTGGACCACATAATTAGGTTCTTTTTTCTATTTTACTGCACAACAACGTTTAAAAACTTTTCATATTTTATAAGGTGGCCTTACATTTTTTTTTTTTACAAAAAGTATTAAAAGTAGCTGAACAGTGTAAAAAAAAAAAAAAAAAAAAACAAACAAACAAACATTTATTATACAAGTTTAATCATAAAAGGATGAAAACACATTTTAAAAAGTCCCTTTTAAAAGTCCCTTGTTTTAGTCCTCTTTTGTGAATGAGTTTCCATCACATCAGTGTCTCACCTAATAATGTAAGGTTAGTTTCCAGTCTTTGAGCAGATTCTAAAAGTAGTTCTTCCCTGTTTTCGATACTGGTTTCAGCAAAAGCATGTTCAGTAAGCCAGGCCTTGTACTCCGCCTCCTGCAGGACCTGCAAACAGCAAAACTTCTATATTACTGACAACAGGGAACAAAACAAAAAAAAAGGAATATACTTTCAAATAACCATTTTTTCACAATTGAGCCATGACAAAACACCAAATCTCATTTCCTATTTTTACGTAGTATGCTAGCAGTTTGAAGACAGGAAGTGGGAAAAATAGTAGACGTACTCTTTTGGCAACACAGAGTGTCCTCAGGCCGTCCTTTGCATAGTTATCTAGGTGTCGCTGTGTTCGCTTAATGATTTCTCTAGAACCATCACCATGATCTGTAAAATGCACATCTTTCAAACACAATGTCACATCCTTCCTAATTCCTAGATTACTGTATTATCTTTTAGTAATGTTTATATGTATTTAATATTATGCATTATACAAAAAAGCCTTGTTGGAGTAAAACAAGTCATCAGTTTTACCAGTGAATTCAATGATTCAGGCAATAATTCTCTGATTTGATCATGATGTTCACTGATGAATAACTAACGATTGTTGAAGACTGATGTTACTTTACCCAACTTCTAAGTAAACAAATAACACTTGCTGCTCTCTTGAGAGGTCATGTCCAGTTATGAAAGCTCAAGCAACTATTTAATAGAATAAGGACAAACATAAACCTGAAGTGGATAAGTTGAGGTTTTGATGAAGCATAGGCTTGACAACACCAGTCTATTTATTAATTTTTTTACTATTAGTGATTTATCAATAAATATTCATACAAAAACATCAGAAAATAGGCTTTCTTCTTCTTCTTCTTCTTCTTCTTTCGGCTGCTCCCATTAGGGGTCGCCACAGCGGATCATCCGTCTCCACACCACCCTGTCCTCTACATCTGCCTCTTTTACACCAACTACCTGCATGTCTTCCCTCACCACATCCATGAACCTCCTTTTTGGCCTTCCTCTTTTCCTCCTACCTGGTGGCTCCATCCTCAGCATTCTTCTACCAATATAATTTATGTCCCTCCTCTGCACATGTCCAAACCATCTCAATCTCGCCTCCCTCACCTTGTCACCAAAACATCCTACATGCGCTGTCCCTCTAATAAACTCATTTCTAATCTTATCCATCCTCGTCACTCCCAACGAAAACCTCAACATCTTTAGCTCTGCTACCTCCAGCTCCACCTCCTGTCTTTTACTCAATGCCACTGTCTCTAAACCATACAACATCGCAGGTCTCACCACAGTCCTATAAACTTTCCTTTCAATTTTGCAGATACCCTACTATCACAAATCACGCCTGTCACTCTTCTCCACCCACTCCACCCTGCCTGCACTCTTTTCTTCACTTCTCTAACACACTCTCCATTACTTTGCACTGTTGAACCCAGGTACCTGAATTCCTCCACCTTCTGAAGCTCTTCTCCCTGCAACCGCATCACTCCACTGCCCTCCCTCTCATTCACACACATGTACTCTGTCTTACTCCTACTGAGTTTCATTCCCCTTCTCTCCAGTGCATATCTCCACCTCTCCAGGCTCTTCTCAACCTGCTCCCTACTCTCACAACAAATCACAATATCATCCGCAAACATCATAGTCCAGGGAGACTATCAGAAAATAGGCTTTACCAGTCTAAAATGGCTGCTCTTCATGTAGCCAATTTGTTATGTACTTTATATATTATTTTAATCCTGTTAAGAGTGATTAACATTTGTGAGAAATAGTGATATAAACAGAAAATTAAATAGTAAAGTTTCTGGTAAAGCAACTTGCATAACAATAGTCAAAAATCAGGCTGAAAGACAGCTGTGTCTTATATCTGCACCTGCACCGTAATCTTCACCAAGCTCTATTTATTGAAGGGTGTGACTTCCTCTAATGCAGCTACCACACTGAGTGGAAATCTCTATACAATTCATATTTATCTCAGAAAGACTCTGTGGGTACTGTGACAGAAAAAAAAAATATTTCACACACCTGATGTACCAGACATTTCCATAATGACATTGTCAGCTCCTTTGGTGTAGACCATCACCTGGCTGGTGAGTGGATGACGTACCACTACTGACATTGTCTTACGGGCGGAATGGAAGGGCAGTAGGTGAAGCAGCGGGACAGTGAGTGGCTCAGTGCCTGGCAGGGCAACCAGCAGCTGTTCTGGGGACCTGCCCAGCAGTGTACAGCCGTATGCCTTTGCGGCCTGAACCAGTGCAGCCTCATCTGGGCTCTCTGCCTCATATAACAACTCCTCCTCATCCTCTTTATCATCGCTACGCTCTTCTTTATCATCTTCATCGTAGTCTTTTTCAAGCTCCTCTATGTGGTGCTGCTGTTGAGGTGTGACAGCAGGGCTGGGTGATGGAGTGTGTGAAGGAGCGTGTGTAGGAGAAGTGTTATTGTGACGACCCCTAGAAAATAACCTCCGGGTGTAGCCAGGAGGGCTGTCCGAGTTCTCGATGGGGGACATTGAGAAGCGCGGGAGGCTGAGTTTCTGCAGAAGAGTCTTCATTTCCTCTAGAGAGCGCAAAGGAGAGCGGGCCACTGGTGTCTTCACCTGAAGAAATCACACAAGCAGAGATTCACAATACATATTATAATATATACAATAACTGGAATAACTGAAAACACTGCTAGTGAACACTGATACTGCTAGTCAACCTCTTTTAAAATCTGGAAGTAATCTGCATAAAAAAAAAAAAAAACAACAGGGCAATATGTAGAAGTGATTTATTCATAAGAGAGGTGTGTTTTAGATTCATACTTGCATTAATATCCATCGGTCAAACAACATTTAGTTCATTTCAGTGAGTGCTAAAAGTCATGACATCTATTTAAATGAACGTGTGTTACAACTAAAAAGCTTAGAAGATACAAAGGTAAAAATATCACATGAAAAATGGTAAAAAAATAAAATAAAATCAGATTTTGTTTTGAACGTTACACATTGAATGCTTGAGCATTGTGAGCTAGTTTAAAATAAAAAGTTATAAATGCATTAGCTAAAAAAATTAAATAAAAAAAAATATATAAAAAAGCATATGAATTTGCTTTTTAGGTCTCTGCAGTATCACCATAGCAAGAACTCAAAAACTGTAAATGATATGGCAAAACCATAGGTGTATTAAAAGAGAACACAAGAGGAAATCAATAACAGAGTGTGTGGTGCATTGTGTGGATCGTACCACGTGACGTGGCTGGCTGGGGGAAGACACCACCACAGTGTTACAGACAGCCAGGGCGAGGAAGAAGTCTAGGATGTGAGAAAGTTCTGCAGTATCATACTTGATTGCAGAACACGGAGGAAACGAAAGAGCTTGCAGCTTCTCCTTCAACTGCACATCTGGAATGACTGCACATGCCTGAGAAAGATTTGACATAAATACAGATCATATCAATCAAACACCAGTGGTGGACAGTAACAAAGTAAATGTATAAGTAATCTGTACTTTACTGAAGAATTTTCCATTCAGGGACACTTTTACTTTAACTTCACTACAATTTAAAGTCAAATATAAAAAATACTTTTTACTCAAGAAATCAGTCGTTCCTTTTTATTTATGTCCGGATAAAAACTTTACAGGTCAGACAGGCAGCAATCCACCAATCAGGATGGAGCATGTGCTCTGTTTTGAACTTGTATTGATTGGCACATGGTGGTATCTACTTATCACAAACATACAGTTCAGCATCAGTTCAACAGCAAGCAGAACATTTTGAGAGGAATAAATGATATAACTGACTAACTTGCCACAACACCCGTGGCCTTATTTGTGTGATTTTCTTGAAGTGGTTGAAAAAAAGCTTTTGGCTTTATGATAATTGTAATAAATATCAATCAGTGTTTGACTCATTAATATCATTCCATTAATATATTGTTGTGCTGAGAGTAACAGAGTCTTTTCACATAAAAGACTTTCATCACATGTGATGAAAATAAAAGTATTTAAAATAATTAAGTACATTTGAAGGCAAATACTTTTGTACTCATTTGAGTTAAAGTTTAATGGGGGCATTTTTACTGGAGTAATATTTTACTGAGTGTATCTCTACTTTTACTCGACAACATGTTTTGTGTACTTCGTCCACCATTGTCAAACACACATGTAAATAAAAAAAAAAAAAAAAACTGAATATTTTAGTTGTTTGAGTTTTGCAGTACTTACCATTGCGCTGCTAAAAGCCCCGGGTACGTGATGGTGGAGTGTGCTATGTGGCGAGTGGGTGTCAGAAGCAGCATCGAGGATGTTGAGCGATAAGGAGCTGCGGTTGCAGCTGAGAGACTTCCTGGAGCTAGAACGGAGACTGAGTGTGCGATCGGGTCGGCCAGCAACCCGCTCCTCATATAGCTCCATAGCTTGGGCTGGAGGATACACACATACGCATGCACACAAAGAGAGAGAGTGATCTAAAGCCAATCAATTAAGATTCAGTTTCAGTCTTCAGGGCCCAATTCAAAATTCACACTACTGAGCAACACATACACTCCCAGGTCACTTTAATAGGAACACACATGCCCTTGTTCATCCATACAATTATCAGAAGACCCAATTATATCCCAGGGGTGCAATGCAGAACAGAATTCAGATTTGAGGGAAAAGCTTTATTTTCAGTTACTACGACCATTACATGTTTTTTAAGCATTTTAGAAACTTTTCACCTCTAGTGTTTACACTTTAGTGCATTTTAGTGCACCTATATACAATTATACATACAATATACATATTACATAGTATATGCATATTACTCCTCATTACATCTGCACTATTTTTATTTATATGTATCTTTATATCTTCATATCCTCACGTTCTGCCCAACATTTCACATTCATGTATATATGTGTATATAATGTGTGCATATCCTACCTATCAACCAACCAACCAAACCAACCAACCAACCAACCACTGTTGTAGGCTATCTGCCTTGTGGTTCAGATGTTGTGTGTTCAGAAATGATCGCCCCAATGGTTATTTAATCCTTTGTATACTTCCGTTCTGCTCAAACCAGTCAGGAAACGATTATTTGAGTTCTCTCAAATACATTTAACATGAAAAATTATTGGATATTTGTTTCATCACATACGCCTGACTCTTGGAGTTACATTAGTGGCAACTGTGTTCAACATATTTATCAGTTTTGCCGATTAATTGAAACTGATAATCTGTTGCTGGAACTATTGGCAAAAATACATCCCGATAGTTTTTCCGCCTTCTGGTCTGCTGTCATTATGAGAGTGGCCTCTAGAGGCAAATCACTGATACCACGAGCTGTTTGTTTTTACATGCAGCAGCCGTGCAGCATGTTTACTTTAATCAACATCAAGCAAACTACTGTTATGTGTACACATGACTGTGTCACTCAAAAGTCCTTCATGTCACATTTACACTGAAATGTTGTGGCCCTGCAGGCTACAGCAGCACAAGCAAGATGTTGATCCAGTGTGTGAAAGGAAAGGTGACATCTACTAAAATAATTTTTTATTTATATATTGCATATTTCAAGTGCAAATAAAATGAATTGTTGGACAGTGCTAGTCCAACTTATTTGTAGTACAAACAAATCATGGAAGAAAAGGAGTTAAGGTAGTCTAGCCAGCAGAGACATATTTGTTGTCTAATCAGATTGTGGAGGGCAAAACTCACCATGATCTTTATGAGGGTACTCCTTGCCGGCGATTGTGCACCGACGAAACAGCATGCGGTTTTCTGTCAGGGTTCCTGTTTTATCTGAGAACAAGTACTGGATCTGACCTAGATCCTCAGTGATGTTCAGTGCCCTGCACTGTATACCAGTATCCAGCCTGGCATCATACATGTCCAGATCATTCTGGATAAAATAGATCTGCCCTAATTTCACTATTTCTATAGACACGTACAAAGAAATGGGAATGAGAACCTGCAACACAAAGGCACGGAGAGATGAGCAGGTGTGGAACTGAGACCAGTTTAATTGTGTAAGCCCTGTAATGAGGAGCAGATCAGCCATGTAAGCGGAACAAAGCTGTACAGTGGAATTTTTCAAATAAGGAACAATGACGTATGACTTTACATTATGTATTAGTTACGATGTAGTGAAATTAACTTTATAAAAAAAAAAAATCAATGTTTTTAAAAACACTATTTCTATTTAGAGATGGTTATTTGACATTAATTAAATTACTGCTTGTTAATTTATCCTGGTCATAACATGAGGTGGGGATACAACCTGGAAAGGAAAACCAGTCATTTTTAGTCACACATTCAATCACTCATTTTTACATTAGGGCCATAGAGCAAATCCACCGACTTGAATATTTTTTATTATGGATGGATAATTGAATCATTCATAATTCAAAGCACTATCATATGGCTATGGATTGTACACCTGCAACGTGTGCGTGAAAAAGAAAGCAGACAAAGAAGTGCAATCGGTGTGAAAAGGTGAAAAAGAGGAGGGGTGTTTGTTGTGATGTTACAAGTACACACCTGCAGAACAATGATCATAGTCCAGAACATGTAGAAGCCAGCAAGAGCCGGGTGTGTGCCATCTGGCAGTATATATATTGGATCCTTCAGGCTGCTTAGCCACACCCCATGGCCTAATTCACAGCAACATCAAACATTTTGAACAATGTACATTTCGAAAAGTATCATCACTGAATAATTTGACCACACTGATGATGCTGCTGTTGTTTTACATGATGCAAAATAAGTATTAGATGTGTGTGTGTGAGCTGGTACTTACCCACAGCAGAAGTAAGGCACATGATGAGTAGTAAAACTACACTCCAAATTATGTCTATATTGAGTTTGCGTTCCAGCTTACTTCTCTTATAGCGTGGTCCACTGTTATTCTGCATTGCTTTCGTCTCATGACCTACACACACACACACAACGCACAGTCAAACAATCAAGTCAAAACAATCCATGTTTCCCATTGTACGTAAAGAAGTGGTCATGCCATTTTAATGACTTGTGTTTATTTTATTGCTGTACCTGCATAGACCACAATGCCAATCACAGTCTCAGTGTTCCTCACTGTACAGCTCCTCAACAGGAGATTTTCATTATGTAATCCTATCCGTACATTATTGGGGTGCTCCCTGAAAACACACAAACACAATTTACGTGTACCTTTATACTATTTGGAAGATGCCCTTGAACATAGTGACTTACATTAATCTCAGTTATACAATAAAGGGTTAATTTAGGGTTAAGGTCAAGTGTTCAGGGTCCTGCAGTGGTGGTGGTGTGATTTGAACCTATGACCTTCTGATCAGAAGTTCTACATTTTAAATACTGAGCTACCACTTATCCCTATGTACACTTTAGCACTTCACCTAATTTGTTAGAAGAAAGCAGACATTCATGATCTCATTATAACATATAAAGCCAACATAATTAAAATTCCAAAAATAAAAAGACATGTGTGTATCAGCCTGGGAAACCCTGGTAATATTTACAATAAATAATAAAAAAAACATACGGTAATAAATTTGCAAATATATGAATTTAATTACAATTATTACCTGTTCAGGCACCAAAGTGTATAAAAACTTACAATTTTATTTAATAAACTTAAAAAATTGTATTACTAAAAAAACACTCATCTCAGAAATGTTTAGAAATCTATCAAATATTTACACTTTTACATTTATGGTATTTGGAAAACACCCTTATCCAGAGTGACTGAGCAACTGAGAGTCAGGGCCTTGCTAAAGGGATTTAAACTTGGTTACACTAAGCTGCCACTGTTACTCTGTAACCAGGGTCCACTGCCTTAACCACTGAGCTACAACCTCCCATGATATGCAGACTGATGCCAGACAAGATTAGAATTACATTCACTAAATATCATGGAGTTAAAGGAGTGGTCAAGTGCAGTTCTGTGAATGAAGGGCGGAGTTGGGAAAAGTGTGTGTTAAGGATCACACACTTGTGTGGATTTTTACCCAGTGTTCTGCATTTCAGCAAGCAGTGAAAAGGATATAGGTGGAAGAGACTAGAGTCACAAAAAAGACAGCTGATCAGCACAGAGCTGAGTGTGTGCTTGTGTGAAATGAATATGACTGCGGCAATGCAAAAGAAAAAGTGAAGAAAAATACAGAGCCCCTTTTGTTTTGTCCCAAACCTGCCTACCTTTTTTCAGACATAAATAAAAATAAAGAATATAAATACAATACAATAAATACAAATATAACAAAACAAATATTATGGGAAGCAAAACCCAACTTTATGAACTTTTGCAAGTATCTAGTCATAACAATGTGTGACAGGATTTCCCAGTCCAGCACACATATATGAAATTTTTCATCATTAAGCCACACTTACATGTAACCTCTAAAACGTCTTAGGTCATCATTGGGGTTTTCACACTCGATGCGACTGCTGAAACTTTCTGGATTAAATTCTGATCCCTGAGGCGTGGTGCACACATATACATGCACAGTTATAGTGTTATATATTGTGCTTATTTATTTAGATATTTCAATTGGCACAAAGGATGATGGCTCACTTCTTGTGGCAGGTGTTTTACCACCTGTCTCTGTTTCAGGTTGGTTTCACCATCCAAGTTGGCAGTCTCGATGTGACACACTCCATTTGGATCAGATGAGTGAAGCAGCACCATGTCAGCAGGAATGATCTCATTGCAGCACAAATGCACCACATCACCCACATACACGTCAGCCCAGCGCCTTTCCACGTAGCAGCACTGTTTACTGCAAGATAAAGAACTATTTAAAGCATGAGCAGGCAAGTCAGAAATGCATTCTTTTACAATAATGTATAGAGAACCTAAATACACAAACCTATATGAACTCTTCAACACAAACATATACTTCTGTACCACCCAATGAGTAATGGCTGTGCTATTAAACAAATCGTCATTCATTTGCTGAGCTTAAAACCCAGGCTCTGATACATAAACAGTAACCTGAATCCTCCCTATTATATCCCAGGACATGATTGATATTCAACTAGGCTAAACAGCTTAAAAAACGATTTATTGTATAGCTCAAATAACAACTAGGCATTAAAAATGAACTCTATATGACCATCATAGTTAACTTGCAGGAATGCACTTCTATAGACATGTATACGGTCACTGGAAACTTAGTTTCCAACCTGCATTAGAACTCTGTTTTTTTATCAGAATCAACCAAATAATAAATGAGTGATCCTCATTAATTTATTAAATAAATCTATAAACAAATAGAAAAATATCCTGAGGTGACAAAATATATCATATTAAACAGACTTTAATATAATATATGTATAAGAATAAGTATAGTATGAATAAAGGTATAAAGTATGAATGCTCCGAGTTGCTTGATTCATTTTCTCCAAGATTTCTCAGTTTATGTATGTTTGCTCTCAACATTTTATCAAAGGTAATTAAAATATTTTTGCTTCAGTAACATTTAAAAATGTGCTTGCTTTCTGTTTTACAAAAGAGAGTTAATTAGCAGTCCGGTGTTTATAATAAAATTAACAAAATTATTTAAACATCTCAAACTGTGACTACCACTCTAACAGCAGATCTTTTGGAAGTTTGGTGTTCTAAGGAACTCGTTTTTATGTCTACATCATGCCAAAAAGAAAGGAGATCAAACTCAAAAAGGCTACTGTTGCTGCTTATCAGTCTATAAAGGGTTATAAGGCCATCTCCAACTATTTAAAAATCACAATTTCACAGAGAATCTTCCAAAACGTTCTTATAATCTTACACTAAGTGGGCATCTCATTAAATTTAGTAGAAGGTCAGACCATTTTCTCATTCAATACTTTAATTGAATTTAAAGAAAACCCTTCAAGAGTTGCATTATGTGACGCACAGGCTTCTGCAAGCACATAAAATGTGTATGCTCATGACTGAACAAGCAAAGCTTTTATGGAATTGTAGCCAGGGAAAAATCCTTCTTCTAAAAATTATATGGAACAAGACTTTGGTATGCAGATTTAAATCTGGCCAAGGGTCACCAACATGGTGCCTGCAAGCACCAGGTCACCCGCAAGACCACGAGTCGCCCGCGGGCCTTTTCTAAAAAATAGTTCACCATAGCGCCACTTACCAGTGAGCAGCATCTAATCTTTTTTTTTTTTGCTATTCTTTTTTTAAAATCACACTTGCATTGGTATGAATTTGAAAATGACAATATCTAGTCATCTATATTTTAATATAGATGAATATTATTCATTATTAATAATAACATACAATTAAAGGTAAATTGAGCAAATTTGTTATTTCAGAACAGTGTTATTTCGACTTGTGTGTATCAAACTGGTAACCCTTCACATTAATCAGTACCCAAGAAGTAGCTCTCAGTTTCAAAAAGGTTGGTGACCCCTGCCTTAGACTAATTGGGAAAACCAAATACAACATATTATCCCAACCACCCCATCAAACACCCCAACAAAACATCTGAATTCAAAATAAGATAAAAATGAATGAGTTAGGCCATGATTACTAAAAACATGGAATTAAAGAAAATTGTACCTTCTTTTACCCATAATTGTATATACATCAAATTATAACCTACTTTATCCTGCTTTTAGCTTAGTAACTGATTACAATACATTCAACACTTTTTGACATTTTTCTAATGGGACAAGGACCTGTCCATGCTGTAATCATCTGTGTACCAGTAAAGAATGCTGCACTAAATTCTCAGCCAGCAACACAAAAAAAAACAAAGCATTGCCTGATCCATGTTTAGTGCACCTGTACCTTGGACATCTGCACACGAAAAAGACGTCAGTGCCGTAAAGACTGTGCTGCTTAACGATTAACTTAAATTAATAAAGTCTCTTTTAACAAGACTACAGCAACCCTGAAATGTGGTGGTGATGTCAGTCATAGATGTCCATACACGCGTACATTACACCTATTAATTTATTAATTTTAACAAGAGCAAACTCGTAAAAAAAACAGATCGAGGGAAAAAAGTAAAAAGAAATTTGCTAAAAGGACATCACTGGTCCAAGTATTAACCACAGAAAGCCATTCACAGAGCAATTATTTAAATCTCTATGTGGGGCAAGAGCATAGTGCTGCATTCTTTACACATTTTTACAGAGACTGCTTTCAGCTTCATGCAGTGCTTAAAAATTAACTACTGTTAAAGTACTGCTAGATACCCAACTTAAATAAAAAAAAAAAACTGAAATACAACAGAACACTATAACGACTGTAAAATGGAAACACACAAAATCAGAAACAAAAATAATATGAATATAGCGTTCTTTTCCATTGTTTTTCACAATATATTCTTATTATGTAGCTGGACATTAAAAAACGGAGCTAAAACTCAAAGAAATCATAGAATTTTTCTAACTTGGCTGTTCCTATATTTGTATTAGTAATAAGTTCACCTGTTATACAATCTACACAGCAGGTTGTTAGTCTGCCTGTCAGATATTCTCCTTCGTTGATCCTCCCATAGGTCCTTTACTGCAGTCACAGACATTACCAGTAAAACAGGTATGACTCCAATCTCGGGCTGAAACGCGTTTATGATGGGCACAAAATTAAGTGCAGCCAAAAAAATAAAATAGATGTTGGCAAAGCGGTGAAACTGTTCAAACAGGTTCTTAGGGATAAACGAGAGGAATGTGTACGTGGTGGTCTTGATCTTATTCCCGCAGAACCGCCTGTGCCGACCTTTATCTTCTTCAACAGAAATCCATCTTGGGACCACCAATCTCCTCTTCTTTGACTTTGCATAACTTGCCATCTTAGTTTCAGGGCCATGTACGTCCGGGCCTATAAGCACTGGACATGTAACTATAGCAAAAATGTCCCTCAGCTTTTGATCATTCCAATATGATTCCCAACGCTTGCGCTGTGGTGCTTCATTCTTGTAAAGAGAGCGCGTGTGTGACAGATATAAGTGCCACACCTGATGATAAGGCTAAAATACACAAATGCAAAGCCATAAACCAGCCTGGCTTAAGACATTCTGTAAATAATGGTAATGGGGAAATTGGAAAATAGTATGTAATCTGCCGGGTATACATACAACTGAAAGTATATAAATAAGAGCTAAAACAGTAATGTAACACTTAATATTTTGTTAAACAAGAGACAGCATATTTTGTATAAATCCAACACCTTAATTACACTACAATCAAGGCAACCTTGTTGACACTGGTTCTATAAAAGATTATTAAAACACACTGCAGGATGGCAACACACACATTTCAGGAAAAATATTATGTAAAAAAACAAGGCATTCATTCACTTGAATGTCATTGTATATATAATATTAATTTCCTGTATCTCTAAGAAGTCTTATATTCTAGTCATTGTGGCTCTGAAACCAGTCACAGGAACACTGGGGGTGAGATGGGAATACACCTTGGACACCATGCACACAGGAGCATTCACACTTGGGACTAATTCGCCACCACAATGCACTGTATATAATACTTAGTGTTTTATGTTGAAAATATTGGTTTAAAATTAGGTAATATATACTGTCTAAAGGTGCACAAGACTACTGTTTGATTAATTGGGACACAAGTGTCTACATTGACCTCCCTTAGAAACTACATTGACCTCCCTTAGAAACTAGCACTGGACTAGTTTGTTATACATGGGCATATTTGCCTACAATGTCTGATGCCATGATTAGAGAAAAACACAAAAATAATTCAGAGGTGATTTGGAATAAATAAAAAAAGTGACTGATGTGTGCTTAAATATGTGTCAAAGCATGCTATTTCCATTTAGAAAGTAAGGCCAAACACAGTCAACATAAACCTAATAATGCACATAGCATGACACGACTAGGCAAATTACCAATAATCCTCCAAGCTGTTGTTACCTTCACTGTCACAACTCATGCAAAAATTGTTTATCTTTCCTAACCAAATACATTATATGCAACAGACATTAGGAAAAGCACTACCATATGTGCTCATGTCACATAAGTTGTGGATGATAAATTGTTATTTTCGAACAAGAAAATCGCACTAAGGCAATATCATCAACTCCATTTTATTTTTATTTATTTACCCACATACTGACCCATTGTATACATGTGTGCGATTGTTGTTGATCCTCTTGTCGTAGCAGTAGCGCCTGTAGTCCTCTAGGGCATCTTTGAAGGCGATGACAGTGAGCACAACAATAAGAGGGATCATGGTAATCTCCTTCTGAAAGGCCTCCACCACTGGAAACCAGTTCAGTAACACCAAGAACAAAAAGTACAGGTTTGCTACTCTGCGAAAAAGAAAAAAGAAAAAGCAATGTCAAAATGATAATCAAAGTGCCTCCAGAAATGTATCGACCCCAGTATTGACATGGTGTGAATTGTCTTCCTGAGGCAATTACATTTGGGTGATCACCTTTGAGCATTTCGAATTTTTCATTTTCTTCAGTGTCTTCAACACTGGCAGACTGCAATTTTTAATTTTGCCCTGTGTTTCAGGTCATTGTCCTCAACATACACTAAATGCAACTGTTTGGTTGACTGAAACAGGTTCTTCTCAACAATTTGCTTATATTTGTCTCCATACATATTGGCTGTAATGGCAACAAGCTTTCCATTTCCTTCGGCTGAAAATCAGCCATGCTGAAAAGGTGGTGGTAGAAAGTAGCATGTTGCTACCACCACGATGCTTGGGCACAAGACTGGTGTTACCTGTTATGCTATGGTGCTAAGAATTTTAGGTTTGTACAAAACATTATGTATTGGCTTCAGACCAATTGGCTCAACATTAGTTTGATCAGACCAAAAAAAGCATTTGGTCTAAACTGCGAATGAAGACAATAGCTCACTTACAACATAATCAAACTTTCTCTAAAGGAAATGACTAGACATTAACTTCAATAAATGCTAATAGACCGAATAGACCAAATATTAGAATGCATTAGCAGAGAATAACTGCCTATGTACAGCCAAAAGTGCAGCAGAAGGTATATCCAAGTATCTTAGTATACCTGGCCACCACATTCTTTGTTTCTCACATTTATCTAATAATTACATAAATTAGCTTAACAGCATAGCTAATTTAAGCATGAACAAATATTTAATTCCATGATTAATTCAAATCATATACCTGTAATTTCACAATTACACTCTAGCTCAAACATACAGAGTTCTTTGCATATTCTAAGTGCACGTTTAACTTCCCACACAAACTTTTCAGCATTAGAATGAAAAAGGAAGAAAAGCATTTGAAGTTTCATGCTTGATTTATTCCAAATAAACACTGAAAAAGGCAAAAACAAGTAATATTAGTGACTCAATGTGACTTGATTGTGTACTGGACCACATTCACTATAACACATGTTGAATTTTAACACATGCTTTGTGAATTTTAATTAACATGACTAAATGGTGACCTCTCTAAGTTTTTTTACTCCTACTGACATGCTCTCATGCCTAAGTGTTACTAACTAACTTTTAGTCTTTTATATTTTATCATGCCTACTTCGATCACAGGCTATTTGTAGGTACTATGTGATAGTCAGGGCTACAGCAGGTAGCAGAGATTTCGCTTCCAAAGCCATGTTTTCTTTCTTAGTGTTTTAAGCAGCAGATCAGGAAAGTTTACAGGCATAGTGTGTTTTGGTGAACAAGGATATTTAAATGCTGTCATCACAAACCACCCCTACACCCCTTCAGCCACACATGACACTCGTGAGATACCAGTGAACCTGACCTCTCCTGCTTTCCGGACCTGCCTGATCCATTCTGATACTACTGATTGGAGCTCTCATTACTTCAAATCACTGCTATAGGTGGCGCCACATAAACAGCTTAATGATAACTAAGATTGCTGTGAATGGCACCACTGAGAAATCATGACAATTCCTTTGGACTATAATTGAATACAGTTTTACTATAAAGGTTTAGGACTTGCTATGAACTCAATTCTTTAGTACTAGTTTTGTACTCAATTCTCAGTGAACACCTGACAACTTTAACAAACCACACTTTGAGTGAAAACTCTACTGAATTTCCTGGTTATAAAACTGCACTTTTTAATCATTCATAGTATCCGGTGTCACCCAGATGAGTTTAGCTTCCCTTTAGAATCTGGTTCCTTTCATGGTTTCTTCCTCATATTGTATTTAATAGATTTTTTATTCTTGTCACCTGCTTGCTAATTATGACATAAGAGATAATATTTATATCATAAATTGATGACATCTGTTGTGGCATGAAGATTTCATCTCAACCATGATGCTTTTGCTGCTGATTAGTTTTGTTGCTTTATTGTATAAAATAACAGTATATGATGAAAATCCTGTCAATATCTCCTGTAAAAAAAAATTTTATATATATATATATATATATATATATATATATATATATATATATATATATATATATATATATATATATATATATATATGCAACATTTCCCTGATCAACAAAGAATGCACATTTCCATTCCCTACATTTCAAAACACAAACATACAAAACTCCCCAAATTGACTAATTCAGTTTAGGGTTGTGCCATTTTGGTACAATGCACACACCTTTTTCACCTACAAAACAAAAAAAAACTGACCTAAAATGCAAATACTGCACCTTGTCCCGTCAGTTGCATTGACAGCTTCTGTCTTTTGACATTCTAAAGAAACTGTATTGCAAGTTATATTTTCCCAGCATTTAAACAATGCAGATGCAAGCAACACATTACACAGCTCATTACCATCCTAATCAGGCATGAATTTTTGGAATGGTCTATATTAAAAGACAACTTACAGTCAACACCACTGCGGTGATCTGAAATACCATCTGTCGCAACAATAGCACTTAGAACAACTAACAAAATCTATGCGGCTTTGTTCTGAAACCTGCTCCCAGAGGACTACAGTGGACTTCTGCTTTGAAAATACACCGTCATGGTAGGTCTAGTACTAGTACTAGTAAAAAGAAAACCAGTGAAGGTCTCACTGTCCCTGATGTGTTTTAAGACTAAAAGCACTGTGAACTAAATTATCTAACCTGAAGAGAGTTCCTGACAAAACCTGTAATAAATAAGGAAGCATTTCATGAAGTTAATAAAATATTCAAGCAAATATACACAAAGGGCTGTCATTTTTACAAAACATTAAGCAAGCTCTCTCCTCTGATGCATGACGTATTTTAATGATCATTTCAATCACTTGGAAATATCGGTCTTCCATAAATAATTTTGTAAATCAAGTATTTCATTGATGCATAATAAAGATAAAGGAACCAGTAGCCCCAAGCTCATACAATCCAGTGTGTAGAGTCTGATAATATAAAAGATTAAAAAATTATTTTAGCCGCCTGTGTGAAACATTCAATTCCTTCAGTTCAACAATTCCTTCTCAGATTCCTGACAATAATTCTCATTTCTTAGGACAGTGGGTTAAATGCAATTTGTTCACGTCCGGGAAAAGATTTGATCCAAAATTCAATCTGTTCAATCAATAAGTTTATGCTTACCCTTAGGCATAACTTATTTTCATTTTAGTTGCTCTTATTCCTGCTAGGCATCAAACCACTAGCTATTTAACAGTGATCTGCAAAGACATCAGAGAACAGAAGGACCACAAAATGTCATTTTACGCTAACGACTATTCTCTCTCCAACCCTTCAAATGAATGCAAGACATTAAATCAACCATGAAGAAGTTTCTTTGGAGTGCCACAATATAAAATCAGTCTCTTAAGGAGCAAATTGTTTCCAATTAACCCAATCATGAACATTCACTTCCCTTCCCTTCCCAAGGTCTCAGAGAATTTCAAAATAACCAGTAGTCTACATTGCCACATCTACCATATTTTCCGAACTATAAGCCGCTACTTTTTTCCCACGCTTTGAACCCCGCGGCTTAAACAGCGAAGTGGCTAATTTATGGATTCTTCCTGGATTTTTCCCGGTTTCACAAGCTTCAAGCCAAAAAACTGAGCCCCATAACACTAGACCAATGAAATTGCCGAACGGGTTCAGGTGAACCAATGAAAAACTTTATATTAAATCGCGCTCCCACTGAATCGGGCCGCACCACATCATAAATATGGATGAGGTTCCTCTGACATTTGACCTGCCGCTCACTCGGACTGTCTACAGGAAATGCGAATTATTCGTCACGCTGAAAACAACCGGGCATGAAAAAAACGCACTTCACCTGTGTTCTGAGCTGCACGGCATCGGGAGAAAACTTTAAACGCAAGACGATGCCAAAAGAAAAACTCCCGAGAGAAATAGTTGTGAAAGGAAGGAGGAAGACAGTGAACAATGACTTTCTTGGTCGGCTACTGTTTAGATACAAGCCGTTGTAACACGTTGAGTCTGGGTCATGGGAGAGCTCACTAACTCCAGTTGCAACAGAAATCATATAAGCACAGACAGGTTTCTAAAACTCTTCCTTTTTTTTTTCTTGGCAACAGCGTTACGGGTTAGTCAAAGAAACTTAAGCATCAGAAAATAATAAGGACATATTCCTCGGTCTTGCACACATGCAGTAATACCAGAAAAATGCGGCGGCAGGTTATTCCCAAAATGCCGCTCTGCTCTTAAAGGAGCCACAACATATTTCACCCGTTACACCGTGTAACAGACACTGTCTTTCTTTAAAGACTGTGTAAAGTTCATTAGTTTCAATGTAGTCATGGGCTTGCAGCTTATAGACAGGCTTATTAATGTTCAAAATAAAAATCTTTGTAAAATTCAGTGGGTGCTTATATTTGGGTGCACTTTATAGTCCGGAAATTACGGTATATCCAAACATTTTAGAAAAAATTTGAAATATGACCATGCACTCCATTTTACTCAATCCATTTTACTCACTCCATTTTACCTGCATGATGAAGTAACTGTTAAAATTAATATAAAGGCTAATCGTCTATTTCATTTTAAATACACCATCCAAATACTTTATAGCCACTGATCAGCCATAACATTATGACCACCTGCCTACTATTGTGTTGGTCACCCTTTTTCTTCCGAAACAGTCGTGACCCTTCAAGCATTCACAGCATTGACCTCTTCAGCAATTTCATCTACAGCAGCTCGTCTACGGACCAGCCTTCGCTCCCCACGTGCATCAATGAGCCTTGGCTGTCCATCACCCTGTCGCCAGTTCACCACTGTTCCTTCCTTGGAGCTCTTTTAAAAGATACTGACCACTGCAGACCAGAAAAACCCCACAAGAGCTGCAGTTTTGGAGAAGCTCTGACTGAAGTCATTTATCCCTCAGTTTTGCCCTCGTCAAAGTCGCTCAAATCCCTACGCTTACCCATTTTTCCTGCTTCTACCTCGTCAACTTTGAGGACAAATACTTTACTTGCTGCAAGATATATTCAACCCACTAACAGGTGGCATGATGAATATAGATAATCAGAGTTATTTACTTCACCTGTCATAATGTTGTAATGTGATAATGCCTGGTCAGTGTATAAGTTCTTTATGTTTAACTTAATTTATCTTGACAAAAAATCCTCTGTTATAAAAAAAAAGTTATTTTCAGAGAACTAATGGGGAGGTGGTAAAAGCACTGGCTTTCTGGTCAGAAGGTTGGGGTTCAAGCGCCAGTATCAACAAGCTGCCACCCCAAAATATTCTTTCACCATTGCAACTGTCAGGGTATTTAAAATAGGCCTGTGATGCAACCAGGGATTTCACAGTAGAGGTAAAAAAAAAAAAAGGAAAAATGTATACGTATTATGGCTGTCCCTGCACTCTGACCCCAGCTTCCTAACATCTCTGGAATATGCGAGGAAAGAATTTCACTGTGCGGTAAAGTACATGCGACAAATATAAAGCACCCCTTTCTTTAAACCACACAAAGGTATGGATTTGCAACGCTTTCAACTTCATTACTGGGCATGCATTATTCAAGCTTTTTCCATTCAGTCTGAATGGTCACACATTGAAAATAGATTTTACAGCTTATAATGTCCTGTTAAAATGTACTAAAATTCTAATAACAACACATGATTTCATCTAAAAAAATGTTAGCATATAACTTGTTATTACTTAATTGGAAACGAAAATCATTCTCCTACCCACTCAGTATTGTGTAGTGTAAAATGTAGTTGGTTGTTAATTCATGTTACAAAAATGGATAAACACAGACACAGAGTTAAGTCCATAATGTACATTTTCAATTAAATATATGGGTATTCACAGTATTCGTGGTCTGTAAAAATAACAGGATAAAACACAAAATGCTGTGGCTTGGTGCACTACACTATGTTTGTAACTTTCACGCAGCCACTGAGCCAGTGCTGTTAGTATGCATTCAAGCCGTTTCCAGACACGACTTACAGCAGGAGGTGGAAATACACCATTCTTTGTTATCTCTCACGTTACATGAAATGGATATCATTTACTCATATCCTGCTTAATGACACACAAACCATTCATGAACCCTTTTACCTGTGAAACTGCTGGAAAAGATTCATGGGTATGAAGCTGAGAATGGTGTACTTGGTGGTCCGAATGCTGTTGCTTTGATAGCCTTTAGAGATGCTCTGGTATTCTGCTCGGAGTGGACCATATCGTGCCACCACCGTTCTTCGTTTTCCGGGCAGTCTGCGTCCCGAGTGGTCCTTAGTATCAAAATCAGCTTTTGAGCTTGGTGCTTCATTGGCAGAGGACCAGCCTTGCGTTAAATCTGTGGAGGCCAACTGTTGCCATCTTTGCCGAAACCAATGCATGCCCTCCATTAGTGGATCAGGAGGTTCAAAAAGACTCCTGTTTTCTACTCAGCCTTTCCAACTTCCCTGCACACACAAATAAACAGGGAACTAAACCACAGGAATCGGCTTTATGTATTACAATAAGAGGTCTGCTAAACGATATCTTCACAGCAATCAGGCCAAAATATGTTATAGTTTTCAGCTCAAAATTAAACTCGTCTTCATCATGAAAATTCAAATGTTTAATAGGTGTTAAAGGTTTTCAATAAGTGCTCTGGTAGTAGATGGTTGACTATGTAGGAAAGAATTAATAAGATTCGCGGGGGTTGGGGGGGGAAGTGGGGAAAAAAGCACCTACTGAAACAAGTATGACCTTTTAAATTATGCAGTGGTTCTCTAAAATAAATAAATAAATAAATGACTGTGATACGTCCATGGAGGATTGCTATTGAGCTTTAAAAACCTACAGCTGCATTCTGGTCATGATCATCTCAAACACCCAGTACAATGCAATAAGCCTCACAAAAAAAAGTAGGATTTGTTATTTCATTTCCGGTTTCTCCGACGTTCTGACAGGCTGAACTGATTTTGCAATTAAAAAAAATTCATTTCAGGTTTGAGACATGAGTACTGGTTAAGTATCAGGACTGGTTTATGACTTTATATCTCTGTTTGGAAGTGATGCGCTTGGAGGAACATAATGACAAAGACTTTCCCACTCAGGTCTGTAAGTTCCCCGGCTAAGGGGGACAAAAGCTCATGTTAATCGGGTTCCATGAGTTGCTTCTCCTCATGGGTTTATAAAATAACACGCAGGAGAAATCACGAGATCTTTGTCCGACACGAAACACGCCTTTGATTGAAATCGCTCCGACTTCCTATTAGGTCTGGAGAAGGCCCGCTATATGAACTGATAGTAATGAAAAATACAGCAAAAAATCAATACGCCTATACCTATTTGTATGCAACATGGGCACACGTCTGTGTACTTAAATAACATCATCTGTATGATCGTTTATACCCAGAGTCTCTTCCAACTATTTTACTATTAAATACTTCTCCCCCTCCGGCTCCTCTGAAGCTCAGGGTTTGGTCAGACCTGGTTTGTTAGCTAGCCTGCTAACCAACTTACCGCATCCAGCTGTAATAAAACTTACCCGCTCAGCTCATCGGCTCTTCTGCACGACCCCACGGGCTTCATCAAGTCGGCGTGTTGAGGGGATGAAGTGAGGCGGGCTGAGCGGTTTCCTTTTCCCGGTTGTTATGTATTAGATTATCGGCGTTAGTTACATTTTCGACACCAAGCGGCTTTTACAGCAGGGACTTGCGCGGATCTCGTTGTGCCTTTTGCGCATCATTGGTAAACCTTCTGGTGCATTTGCATGTGTGGGAAGTTCCGATTTTCCACTAAAATCCTTTTAGACACGAGGAGCGCATTTCTAAATCAACAAAATACACTGCTGGTGTAGGTTCCCCTTTTTCTACTTCCATCATGCAAGGGGAGGTTGCATGAACACACTTTCTTTCTTTCTTTCTCTCTCTCTCTCTCTCTCTCTCTCTCAAGTTTCATATATTGTCTTTATCTCATCGGTAAACTTATACACACACAATTCAGAAGTGCTATAAAACTCGAATAAATGTTCCTCTCAAGGTTCTTCGTGCCTCTGCTTCTCTCATTGAGGATGAACCTGTAAATTTTAACTTTAGAACCTCTTTAACTGTGTTAAACTGCTTTAGGAGCATGTCCATTTTGAATAGTGTGATACAAACAAAACTGCATTTAGCTTTGAAATCTGAAATTAGTCTACACGTGGTCTTATTTAGTTCATAATCGCGATTAATCGCACGATTGCCATGAGTTATTCACCTTAATCGGACATATTGATCTGTTCTAGTACCTTAAATGAATACTTTTCAGGTTTTTAATACTCTAATTAACATAGCCATAGACAAATATGGAGGCTTTGTGCAAATGCATGTTTATTATTAGTGAAACTAAACTCAACATAGAGCATAAAGCCAAAATATTCTTGTAAATGTAAATGTAAATTAGTAAATCTTCAGGACACTAATTGGAAAACACTAACGGTTTTAATGACCGAATGTGTCCATCATGGGTAATTGTGGTGCTTTATTTGAGACTTGGCGCATCAAAGTGAATAAAATCCTTTAGTGATTAAAAAATATTTTTCAGTGGTGTTTTTAAAAATATAGAAAAGAGTAAAGTAAAAGTAAAGGACATTGTGAATAAATATGTGTTGCATTAAAGGTTGTAATTCAGCTTCTTTTTATATTTAGTTATTTATATTTTCAATAAAATGGTCAAACAGAAATGTGTCCTGCATTAATCATCTGTTAATAAAATTAGTACCATTAGGGAAATAGTTTCCTTCAAATATTGGGTCAGAAGTTGGGGTCAGACATATATATAAATAGAGGTTAAGAGCCTTGCTCAAGGGTCCCAAGAGTAACAGCTTGGCGATACTGGGGCTTGAATCCCAGACCCTCCGATTGGTAACCCAGAGCCTTAACCACTGACCTACTAACTTCCCACCTAATAATAAATGCTTGTCATACTAGAGTAGTACCTATCAGTGGGTGGAATATCTGAAACAGCAAATGGATGGCAGAGTTCTGGAAATTGATGTGTTGGAAACAGTAAATGACAATAGGGACTTTATTAGAAGTAAGATTATAAATGCTAGGTGACTAGGATCATAAATAACATCTCTGTAACTACAGAAGTGGGGTGTTAAAGCTGAAAAACTGCTAAAATAGTTCATGCTGGCTCTGATAGAGTGTAGCTGTTGAGTAGCTTTTGGCCGATCAGAGTGCCGATGCTGACTCATGTCCACAATTAAGAATGCTTACAATGGTCATGCAGGCATCAGAAATGGACCATAGAAAAGTTGAAGAAGGTGTCCTGAGCTGATAAATTACATTTTCTTTTACATTACAAGGATGGCTAAAAGTGTGTGTATTGCTTATGGACAACCTTGAGCCCTGGCACTCATGTGGATGTTACTTTGACAAAGTAGGAATGACCTACCTGAATAATGTTGCAGACCAAGTAACACCCATTTATGGCAATGGTATTCCCTGAACTAGAATCTTTGGGATGTGCTGGACAAACAGGTAGTATCTATTGAAGTCCCACTGTAGAACTTACCAGACTTAAAAAGGATTTGCAAATATCTTCTTCACAGGTTTTGTGGAGTTCAAGCCTTGACAGGTCAAAGCTGTTTTGGAGTCTCAAAGGGATCTACAAATGATTAGGCAGGTAGACTTTTTTTTATGGTTGAACAGTGTGTATTGTTATAACATGATATATGTCTGTACTTTCATGTTGATGTAGTACAAGTGCAACATAGCACTGGATATATTAGGTTACATCTACCACACTGATTAACACCTGTGTACTACAGCTACTTTATTACTGCTGCACATCAACATAAACTGTGGTTTCTCACATCTGTGTATGAATAATATGAATCTGATATTTTAATGAGAGAAAGTTAATGTGCAATACATTTTCTAAATGTTAAGTGCAACGAGGATGGAATAAGTTGCTGCTTGGAAAATACAGAAATAACTTATCATATCATTCCTGTACATTACACTTGCGTATGGCGAGCATAGCTGCAACTGTGAAAGCTGAAAATGCACAGTATTTTTCACAGAACTCTGTATATTTATTTAAGAAGAAACAAATGAAACATCTGGGATAAGTCTTGCACATTGTTATTTTGCTTTCTGCCATTCACAGATTACCATTAGTCACCAACATTCAGGGCTTATTGAGTACAAAGAAAAACAAGCAAGAGAAAAAGAACAGAAAACTGTTTGAAATCAGCTCAAGAAAGCTTCAAACCATATAAAATATAAAAAAAATATAAATGGTTTAAATAGAGCAATTGGTGCTATAAAGTGTTCACGCTGATCATTCAATAGCCAAAAGCAGTTATTTATTCATATTAGTGAATGGGGGGAACGTGGCAGCTCAATGGTTAAGTCGATAGGAAGGTCAGGGGTTCCAGGACCACCAAGCTGCCATTGTTGGGCCCATAATTGTTTCTGGTTGCTGTATAATCTCTGACCTCCAACTTCCTAACAAGCTGAGATGTGCAAAGAAAGAATTCCACTGTGCTATAATGTAAATGTATCAAATCTATCTATCTATCTATCTATCTATCTATCTATCTATCTATCTATCTATCTATCTATCTATCTATCTATCTGTATGTATGTCTGTATGTCTTTTCTGCTTAAAGACTTTTAGAAAGCATTTGAACGTGTGCTGTGATTAAGTTAAAAACAAACACATCCAGGTAGGAGGTTAAAACGACAGGGATGATGAATCAAATCCAATGCCAGTAACAATGTGTTCATTACACAAGGACAAGATCCCTGACAGTTTGATCTCAGAGATTTCCTGGAAGACTTTTAGCTTGAAAATTTCCTTCCGGGTTTAATTGGTTTTTTGTTTTTGTCTTGTAAAATATACCTTCAGTTCGCGCGAAATTACCCTTAATTGCAAAAAAAAAAAGAAAAAAAAAAGCAACACTAAACCTTGATCGCTGACTTTGGATGATGTTGGTTAAACAAAGCTACGTCTACACTATGGTTATCATTTGAGAACTAATGCATTAAATGGATCTAATCCACTAAACACGTCAAATGACTCCTAACTTATAGTCGCCAGGTCCGTTTAAAACACGCTCCCCCTTTATCGACCTTTTCTTAAAGCATCACTATTTGTCCCTGAGTTGTGTTTTTATTTTTAAATCATTGTGTTAATAATGTAAAAGTAAACAATCTTTATATGTGATTTTTATTTGACATCATGTACTCAAAACAGACAGATTATACACTAAAACTAAAGCGCAAAAATTATGGTTCTGGCAACACAGCTTTAGCTGCATCAGCCATGTGATATGCGTCTCAGCTGAGGCAGGAAAGCGGAAGTCGAAGCCGCCATGCTGAAACTGCTCGATAAAATATCGCCAACAGAGTGTCCTAAAGTAGGTAACAGGACATTGAGATGTGTATCGGTTTATAACAAAGTCAGCTTTGCATAATGGTGTGGAAATTAATTGCTGCATGCAGTGCGTTTAATGGGGAAAGGAAACGTTTTATATGGAGAACGAGTTCACACTAGTATACAGCATCAATCCAGATGTACAACAGGCGCAGAGACAAAATATTTCTTCAGCCGTGGGAATTATGAGTTGGAGGGATCTTTGATTTTTGCAACAGATATATGTTCCAAGATAAATTCGACTAAAAACAATGTATTGCAAATAATAATAATACATTTTTATTTTATTTTATTATTATTATTATTATTATTATTATTATTATTATTATTATTATTGCATATCATGATTTAACTTCTCATCATTGCTGCTTGTTCAGCTCCTGCACAGGGTGGTGGATGGGCTCTGTGGTCGAAATCAGCCCAAGCGCCTGGAGTATGGTGAAACATGGAGTCTTCTGGAGTGGGGTGAACTGATCAGCTCCCTAACCTACTTCTTTCGAGTCGCAGTTGGGAGGAAATGCTCAGACCAGGAGGTTAAGTATCTAAAATTTCAATTGTACTCGGACCCCTGTCTAATCATTCCTACATGTGCTTGGGCCTCTTTTTGCATCTGTAATTGCCTCCACTCTTGTGGCAAGACTTTCTATTAGACATTTTGCTTTTAAACCACAAGAGCATCCCATTTCAGTTGATCCCAAACCAGTTTATTGACCAGTTTATTGAGACTTGACTTTTTTTCGGGTTCTTGGGAAACCAAGCCGAGGTTTATGGACCACTTTATATTATAGTGCACAGGAAAATTGTTGTGCTGGAACAGATGGGCTTGATCCCTTGTTCCTCTGAACCAAAATGATAATGCTACAGCATACAAAGACATTCTATATAGTTGTGTGTCTTTAATTTCATGGCAACAGCTTGAAAGCCTCACATAAAAAAAAAAAATCTTTTGACATAGTGTGTCAATTCATATTTGATAGGTTTGTATTATTGAGAATATCTACAACTAATCTTCGTTTAATTAGGACGTAAACCATGTGATGTAAGAATCGCAAACAATTCATATAAACTGTTGCGCTCACGCAGTATCTCATGCATTTTTTCCCCATGTTGCATTTGTGTAGATAAAGGAATTGTTGGGTGATTTGGAATCTGCACATTCAGGGGCTGTTCTGCAGTGTGTGCATGCCAGGCAGGAGGAGATCAGGCAAGCTCTGGTGGACAGAACCTACAGAATCTGCAGTACGCAACTCGACGACTTCAACTGGCAGCTAAAAGTACGCAACAGTGTAAAGTTGTCCTGTCTAGGGATCACTAAGTTAATAATGACTATTGTATCAGGAATGATTTTTACCAGGAAGGCTGGATTAAGGTCAGATCAATCTGAATCCCTGATCCACTGACCTATTTTCTGACATGGAGCATGTAATGTTAAAAGACATGACACAGATGTTGTTCATGTACATAGGACACAAAAAGAACACTGTTCTTGTGCCTCTGATGTTTTGCATAAAATTGCATTCGACTCACAGTTGATGACCGAATTTAATAGTGATCGACTGATTCATTGGTTTTGCAGATTAATCGGCAACGATAGTCGATTGCTGAAACTATCGGCTATCTGCATAATCTATACTGATACTAGTTTTTCCGGGTGGTGTCTGGGCTTGAGCGGCTGAGAAGTTCCGCTGTCATTATACAGTACAAGAGCGGCCTCTAGAGGCGAATCACTGACACCACGTGCTGTTTGTTTTGACACGTGAGACTGAGTGTTGTACTTTATTCAAGTTAGTTCATAGTGCATTTACTGAAGTTGATCTATAAAATGAACTTTTTATTTGATAAAAAATACATATATATTAGTAACTGTTTAAATAAACAATACTTCAAAAACATTTATTAACTTCAGTTAATGTTACAAATGGAATCTTAATTTTAAAGCGTTACCATTTCAAATAATTCCAGTCATCCTTAAAAAGGATACTTTGAATGTATTCACAAAGTCCAGAGCATTGAAATTACATTCATTTTATTTAATTTATTTATTTATTTTGTATTATTGTTCAGTACTATTTTACATGGAGTTTTTAAACCCATTTTAATGGAGGTAGCAGAGCTGAAGATATTAAGGTTTTCGTTGGGAGTGATGAGGATGAACAGGAATTAGAAAAGAGTTTATTAGAGGGACAGCGCATGTAGGACATTTTGGAGACAAGATGAGGGAAGTGCGCTTGAGATGGTTTGGACATGTGCAGAGGAGGGACATGGGTTATATCGGTAGGAGAATGCTGAGGATGGAGCCACCAGAAGGAAAGAAAAGAGGAAGGACAAGGAGGAGGTTTATGGATGTGGTGAGGGAAGACATGCAGGTAGTCTGTATGAAAGAGGCAGATGTAGAGGACAGGGGGGTTTGGAGACGGATCCACTGAGGCGACCCCTAATGGGAGAAGCCGAAAGAAGCAGCATTTTCACTCTTATCGGTTGATTAATCAGTTGTCAGCAAGTACGATACAACATAGATCAGTATCGGTAAAACAGTTGACCTCTAGAATATAAGCATTGGAAATCTGTTCACTTTCATTTCAGAAGTATATCAAAAAGGAAACAAGATGATATCTCTGCAATTCAAGCCTTGCTTATACATTTTTCTTTTCTGTGACATAGAAATTTCCCCACTGTGGGACAAATAAAGGTATAATTTATCTTGTCTTAGTTAAGACAATGAGTTTGCTGACCAAATAGTTTTTTTAAAATCTCCTCTTTTCCTTTTTTTCTGTTTAGCTTGCATTATCCAGTGATAAGCTGTCATCATTAAACACTCCTCTACTAAACCTCAGTCTTGACCTGACAGAGGATGGAATCCAGAAAGCTGTAAACATAGAAATGAACAAAGAAGAGTTAAACACGCTCATCACTACATTAGAAGCTGCAAATAAGGTACATGCTTTCTCTCACTCAGGCATCATTTGTCATCATTTTATTGCCTACCATTTTGGATCTGAACATTGATGTTACCACATGTACTGATGTCTTCTTTAACACACTGTGTAGGTGGTCCTACAGATGAAATGAACGGAGCATATTAAAAACCTGTGGATCAAGAGCTGAGAACTGGCTCGGGAACGAGGATCTGCGACGCTTTTATAGGACGCTGTGCAACCAGGAAAATATAGTATAGCTGTGGCTCAGCGCCTCAGTCGGCTAAGGTTCAGATCGTGTTTAACAACATTGGAAATGGACTAACTGAATTTTTGCTTGTGTACACTTTTCTATTCTAATCCATGTGAAGAATTGAGCAGATTTCAAATGAGCACATGCTGAATATTTAAAATTGAAACTGATGCACATTAATGCAGTGAGCACAGCAGAACTCCTGATAGATATACCTATATATCACTGCTCGTTCGAGAGTAGCAGACAGTAATTAATGTGAGCAGAGCCTGTAACTGATGAAAATTAATGCGAGCAGAGTCTATCTGATTAGAATTTTCCACCTCAGCTTTCTGTCCCTGGTCTAGACAAGTCTTTCAGTTTCAATTGACTGTCTTAAATTTTCATTTGTCTTTTTTTCTACCCCTATGGAGAACCCTGGCTGTATAGATGTATGATAGGAGGGAAAGAGCTGGTTGTTTAATAAACTGCATTTAATGTTGTTCCACCTCTCAGCCGTTTGCTTCATTCTGCACACATCTGCTGCTCAGCTACAGCAACTTCTCTCACTCATACTTAAGATCTGCAGGTGAAAGTAAGATACACTTGTCAAAGTGGTTCCTGAGAGGTTCTGTAAAAGGTTAGTTTACACTCTGACATACACGAGAGAGGCAAATGGCATTCTGCAGCAGGTGTGGAGCATCTTCTGTTAAGTTTCCTCTGTAGCACTACAGCAAATTAATCGTTTATTTTTATAGCGCTTCTCACAACAGACATTGTCTCCAAGCAGCTTAAGATGAACGATGTGTATTTACCCCCTGATGAGCAGCCATGGCGACTGTGGCAAGGAAAAACTCCCTTAGATGAGAACAGCACAATGTGGTGAAATCTTTTATTTGAAGCCGTCACGGGTTCTCACGTCGAACTGTGTTTGTGTTTAGAACACGCACATGTACACTCGTTGTCTCACAAACATTCCACTAGCGCACGTCCCCCTCAGCAGTGGAGCACAAAGAGAAAAAGCATGAATTCGGTTCACAAATATGCCATATAAACAGCTTTAAATAGCAATAAACTTTCAGCATTATCACCTCTGCTGTTATTTCAGGTCATCTATTTTTTGCGCAGGTTTTGTGTATGCTTTGTAATGTTAAATCAGAAAGTGAACAGAAATGCTGTATTTGTGTGTCCTAATTATTTTTTTTTTAATTGACTAAGTCTTAGATTGTCATTGATATTTTGAAATGTTCTCTATTAGTTTCCACAATGCCTATGCAAAGTATATAATGTTAACATAGAACAGCTTAAAAAGCCCAAATCTCCTTGTCATTATGGAAACCTTAAGATTGTTTTCTAGAAAAGTGAATTCACTGCGTTTTTTCCATACTTGCTTTCTGCTTGACCCTGTACATCACAATTTTCAAAGGCACAATTTAAGCCTGAAGAAATAACAGCAGGTCGGCTGGATCCTGTCTGTGGTTTGGCATTTTCTCTTTTGTTTCTGAGGTTATCCTGGGTACCACACAAATCACAGTGAATATGTTTAAAGCTAAAAATAATAATAAAAAAAAAAAAAAAGGGTTTGATACTCGAACCACAAGGTTGTACAGAAACCAATATAAATCACTAACCTCTGCTACAAAACATATCTTTCAAGAAGAGGCATATTTTACATAGCTTTTGATGGTTAACTTGAGTAATGTGTACCGGTGTAAGGCAGGGGATTTAAGTCAAAATGTGCATTTCTGGACATTTAGATTTCTTTCAGTGCCTCTAATCCTTTTAATTTGATAAAAAGCAAGTATATTAACAGTATACAACACTTTGTAATGTCTGTTAGTACAAGAAATAATGGTGACATTTTACCTGACTTTTAAATGAAGAAATTCAACTTTCACACAGGTTCTGTGAATATGTAAATACATCGACCAGGCATACCATTATGACCGCCTGCCTGATATTGTGTCGTCCCCCTTCTGCTGCCAAAACAGTCCTGACCATTGAGCATTAACAGCATTAACTTCAGCAATTTGAACTACAGGAGCTCGTCTGTTTGATCGGACCACACGGTCCAGACCAGCCTTCGCACCCCACCTGCACCGATGAGTCTTTGCTGCCCATGAGCCTGTTGCCGGGTTGCCACTGTTCCTTCCTTGGACCACTTTTGATAACATTATCTCTTCATCATGGTACCATTTAGTGGGTGGGATACATTTGGCAGCAAGTATATATATTTTGCAAGTTCTCCCACTTAGAAATCATGGAGGGGTCTGAAATTGTCATCGAAGGTGCATGTCCACTGTGAGAGACAATCTAAAAAAAAAAATCCAGAAATCACAATGTATGATTTTTTAACTATTTATTTGTATGATACAGCTGCAAATAAGTATTTGAACACCTGAGAAAGTCAATGTTAATATTTGGTACAGTAGCCTTTGTTTGCAATTACAGAGGTCAAACGTTTCCTGTAGTTTTTCACCAGGTTTGCACACACTGCAGGAGGGATTTTGGCCCACCTCCACACAGATCTTCTAGATCAGTCAGGTTTCTGGCCTGTCGCTGAGAAACACGGAGTTTGAGCTCCTCCAAAGATTCTCTATTGGGTTTAGGTCTGAGACTGGCTAGGCCACGCCAGAACCTTGATATGCTTCTTACAGAGCCACTCCTTGGTTATCCTGGCTGTGTGCTTGGTCATTGTCATGTTGGAAGACCCAGCCTCGACCCATCTTCAATGCTCTAACTGAGGGAAGGAGGTTGTTCTCAAAATCTCGCAATACATGGCCCCGGTCATCCTCTCCTTAATACAGTGCAGTCGCCTGTCCCATGTGCAGAAAAACACCCCAAAGCATGATGCTACCACCCCATGCTTCACAGTAGGGATGGTGTTCTTGGATGGTACTCATCATTCTTCTTCCTCCAAACACGCTTAGTGGAATTATGACCCAAAAGTTCTATTTTGGTCTCATCTGACCACATGACTTTCTCCCATGACTCCTCTGGATCATCCAAATGGTCATTGGCAAACTTAAGACATGCCTGGACATGTGCTGGTTTAAGCAGGGGAACCTTCCGTGCCATGCATGATTTCAAACCATGACGCCTTAGTGTATTACCAACAGTAACCTTGGAAACGGTGGTCCCAGCTCTTTTCAGGTCATTGACCAGCTCCTCCTGTAGTTCTGGGCTGATTTCTCACCTTCCTTAGGATCATTGAGACCCTACGAGGTGAGATCTTGCATGGAGCCCCAGTCCGAGGGAGATTGACAGTCATGTTTAGCTTCTTCCATTTTCTAATGATTGCTCCAACAGTGGACCTTTTTTCACCAAGCTGCTTGGCAATTTCCCCGTAGCCCTTTCCAGCCTTGTGGAGGTGTACAATTTTGTCTCTAGTGTCTTTGGACAGCTCTTTGGTCTTGGCCATGTTAGTAGTTGGATTCTTACTGATTGTATGGGGTAGACAGGTGTCTTTATGCAGCTAATGACCTCAAACAGCTGCATCTAATTTAGGATAATAAATGTAGTGGAGGTGGACATTTTAAAGGCAGGCTAACAGGTCTTTGAGGGTCAGAATTCTAGCTGATAGACAGGTGTTCAAATACTTATTTGCAGCTGTATCATACAAATAAATAATTTAAAAATCATATATTGTGATTTCTGGATTTTTTTGTTTAGATTATGTCTCTCACAGTGGACATGCACCTACGATGACAATTTCAGACCCCTCCATGATTTCTAAGTGGGAGAACTTGCAAAATAGCAGGGTGTTCAAATACTTATTTTCCTCACTGTATGTGTATATATATATATATATATATATATATATATATATATATATATATATATATATATATATATATATATATATATATATATATATATATATATATATATATATATATATATATATATATATATATATATATATATATATATTAGTGTAATGTTACACATATTCGTACAGAATCTTTTCAGTACAGGACTTTTGGTTCGGTATTCGTGTCATCCTTGCGCAGGGGCCATGCTAATCTATTCAAAAATATGGTAACGCTTCACGATTTTGTTTAGTCTCTGCCTAGCACTTTGAGTGCATTTATTACACTATAAAACATACACAATACCCGGGGTAAAAAAAGAAAAAAAAAAGAAACAAGAGTTAGCACAGTGTCACTGTGGCTACTCAGCCCTTACCAGAAATACGATTTGTTTTGCACATGCATTAAAACAAAAGATATACTTTTGCGGGGGGTTTTTGTCCAGCTTCAAGAGTTTCTCTGAACATTTCTCTTTACCATTTGTTAAAGTATGCAGAAATAAGTAGAACAGTTAAGTAGATCATATCTTTGGAAAAGTAAATATTAAATGTAACACACTTATATACACATCTGTATTATCCAAATGGGGTCTAACAAATATAAACTATTTAAATTAAAAATGTCCACTTATTTAATTTTATTTAAGCAATTTGTGTGTGAATTTAATTACTAAATTGAATCAATATAATAAAAAGTGTATTGCATTCAATTGATTTATTCTATTTTATTTCAAAAAATATAGGTACCTGCCGAACCACAAATTTTGGGTACCATTACACCCTTAATATATACAGTATTTCATGAAAGTCAGTACACCCCTCACATTTTAGAAACCATTTTAGTATCTTCTCAAGGTACAATACTATAGAAATAAAACTTGGATCTATATTAGAAAAGTCAATGTGCAGCTTGTATAGCAGTACTTATACTGTCCTCTAAAAATAACTCATCATACAGCCATTATTGTCAAAATAACTGGCAACAAAAGTTAGTACACCCTAAGTAAACATGTCAAAAGTGTCAATATTTTGTGTAAGCACCATTGTTATCCAGCACCTCCTTATTCCTCCTGGGCATAGAATTCACCAGAGCTGCTGGGATCCTCTTCGTAACATCACAGAGCTGCTGGATGGCAGACACATGTCACATTTCCACCTTCTGCTTAAGAATGCCCCACGAGTGATCAATAGATTCAGGTCTGGAGACATACTTGGCCACCCTATCTCCCCATCAGACCTTCTGCTTCTGCAACCTCTAAGTGGCTTCTGCACCTGACGCACACAAGCACGAGGACTCAGCTTCTTTGATCGACCCTTGTGAGGTCTGTTCCTAGTGAAACCCGTCTCTTTGCATGACACGGGCCAATGTACTGTTACTCAGTTTCAGGGTCTTACACATCTTCTTATAGTCTAGTCTTTGTGGAGAGCAACAATTCTAATGATCAAATCCTTAGAGATTTCATTCACATGTGCCATGTTAAACATCTACTGGACAGTGTGAGAGAATTGTACTCAAAGCACCAAATTTTAACTGCTGTTATAAAAGATACACAAATTTGTATGATCCTGTCAATGAGACAAAAACATAAATATGAATAGGACATGTTGCTTTGCATGGTTAACTGACATACAGCTGTTATCACTTAGGGTGTACTCACTTTTGTGTAGCCAGCTATTTTGACAATAATAACTGTGAGTTATTTTTAAAAGTCTGTAAATGTATACTGCTATACAATCAGCACATTGAATACTCTAAAATATTTGCAAGTTTAATTTCTATAGTATTGTCCCTTGAGAAGATCTACTAAAATAGTTGCTGAGGGGTGTACTCACTTTTGTGATACTGTGTGTGTGTATATATATATATATATATATATATATATATATATATATATATATATATATATATATAAAAATCAGTGGCAGGCCATTAGTGATTTTCTATCAGAATCGCTGACTTAAGTTTTAATGTAAGTCCCTATAGGTGTATTTTTTTATTTCCAAAAGTCTATTCACAGGCGCATAATAACAATTTTAGGTAATTTGATTGGATGGTCATCTGTAGCAAACTGTACAAGCAAACATATCCGTGTAGATTTTTTAATTTCACAATGAATAACAGAGGAAAAGAAATTGATTTGGTCACAGATTCACTTAGAAGGACATGTACAAGACGGACTTTTCAAGAAAAGCTGGACATCGTTAGGAAAATCGGCCAAACCAGTTCAAAACTGTTAAGCATTTTCATGAACTGTTTATACTTTTGCGTTTTCGTTCCTGTAGAATTTGTAAAAACACAATTTGGCTTCATTGTATATCCCCAGGAAAACTGTAATGCACAAAAACAATGCACAAAGATGCACAGAAACCCGGGGTCATTTTATGAGGTTAATATTGATGCTTCTGCTAAAGATAATGTATGCCGGCGGTGCAGCTGTGTCTGCTGTGAAAGCTTGTTGATATGTTTTAAATGTGTTTCTTGCATTAGTAGTCACATTCAGTCTCACAGCATGAGATACCAGTCTGTGATGCAATGCTCTGTTATACTGCGTTTCTCTATAATATTGATGGTTTTTACAACCATGGCATCGTAATGATGGTATCAAGAGGTGGATTGATTCAGGCAGGACACCGGTGAAGGCCTGAAGGTGTGAAATGCATGGCCCGCCACTCATATATATATATATATATATATATATATATATATATATATATATATATATATATATATATATATATATATATCCCTGTTTGCTCTATTTTCTAATTGGTCATCATGTTGTAACACATTGTGTAAAAGAGCTAAGTGTGGCTACACTAACAATGTGGGACTATCTAATACGCAAGTATTTACCAAGAGTATTAGCACATGTGCACATAGGCATCTCATAACTAAACCAAAGCTGCAGTATCGTTAAAGTCTAAATAAACTCTGTCCCAAATACAGTGCAAATATTTAAAAGGCTGGTAGATATTCTGAGAATTATCATTGTTTATTGTCTAAGACCATAGTGCCTGACTTCAAATGCTGCCTACAGTTACAGCTGTAGTGTTAGCACTAACTCTGGGCTATTGTGCATTTTTTCACAAGTTAGCTGCAGCACCATCACACCCCTGTAGTTCGATCTTACATGAAGCAGGGGTGATGAATAGAAACATCTAATCAGAAACTAAATATTTCTTACATTATCTAGATGACCCTATAGCTTATATATGGCAAGATATCAAATTAAATCAAATAACCCTTTTGTTGAGAGCACTTGACCAGATTTGATAAGTGAAAGCTAAGCTGAGTGCACTGCTGCCCCCTAGTGGACATAATAAAGCCAGTAGACTAGATTGAAGAAAGTGTAGGTGATAGGAAATATGACACGTGACCACTTGTCAATGGCATTCACATCTGTCAGGTCTGGGATTTTCACTTTAAGCTGAGAGGCCTGCTTCTTCAAGTGACTCTTCTTGGGTTTGATTGGCCGCTCAAGGGAAGCAGTCGGTCGGCCGTAAATGTCACAGCCTGTCAGAGGCTTGCGGTACTGAATACTGGCACTGTCATAAGAGAACATGGTATTCCGAGGGTCACCAAGACCACTGAGCATCTCAGCCCCAGTGAGTCGCAGGTCAAGATTGGTAAGGGGAATGTTTCCATGGGGATCCACCTGAGAAAAAGAGAGAGGTGGGTTTAGATTAAAATTGCTATAAGAATATGTGGTTTATGATATCAGTTCTAAATTTTATTCACCTGGATTTTGTTCTCCAGTCTGCTCTTCTCAGTGTTGCTCTTAGCAGCTTTTTCTGCCACTTTCTTCTGTAGGTGAGGACCTCGGCCGAAGAAAATGTAGTTAACAAATGCATACTCAAGCAGGGCCAAGAACACGAAGACAAAGCAGCCCATTAGATATATATCTATGGCTTTTACATAGGGAATCTTGGGTAGTGTCTCTCGTAGATGGGTGTTGATGGTGGTCATGGTCAGTACAGTAGTGATTCCTACAAAGATACAGCAAGACTAAATATACGTATAAATACTTATAGTATATATATATATATATATATATATATATATATATATATATATATATATATATATATATATATATATATATATATATATATATATATATATATATATATATATATATATATATATATATATACTTATACTAAAATAACTCGGCTGTGGCTATAAAAGGGAATAAATGGAAATAAATGCAATGTAATTATAAGGTAGTCATCAGGTTCTTACAATTAACATGATTTGCATAATTAATGCAGCATGGTATTTACAAATATAGTACAAAGCCATTTGTAGTATTTACACACACAAACATGCACACACCTAGAGCTACCCGTGCTGCAGAAGCATCATAGTTAATCCAGAAGGAGACCCAGGACAGGATGGTGATCAGGTTTGAGGGCATGTAGGTTTGCAGGATAAAATATCCAATGTTTCTCTTTAGCTTAAAACTCAGGGACAGACGAGGGTATGACCCTGAAAGGGTAGAGGTGAAAGCAATGTCTTTGGGGCCTCTCTTAGCAAACACATTCTGACATGTTTTTTTTGTACCATCTAGATATTTTTTCTAAATCCAATCCTTTGTTGGTCAACTGTTGTAACAGCACCATTTACTACCACACCAGGAATTCAAATACACAATAATAATAATAATAATAATAATAATAATAATAATAAATAATAGATAATTGTATTAGCATTTATAAAATTTCTGCTTTGACATTATATGCACAACCAGCACAATTAATGCTTTCTAATTTTAGAATACTTAGACAAATGCTCATCATGTAAACCTTTACTATTACCCTTTATTTAATTTTCTATTTTACTACAACATAAAAAATTAATAAATTGAAATAGCTTAATCAGTTTATCATCTGATTTCTTTTAAAAAGTTAATTATAGACATAATATACAATACTATATAGATTATGTCCTATTAATTTCCATAGCAAAATAGTATATATTTTTAGTGGAGACAGTTGTTCAAAAGATGGGCTCTACCTGTTGCAAACACCACCTTCTTTGACAACGTTTTATAGTCAATGATAGAGAACTGTGGCAACTCGATGTTGTCTACTCCAGTCACTGAACTTCCCTCCTGCCAGTAAAACTCAATGTCATCTGTGGTATAGCCATCTGCGAGAAAGAGAAAGTAAAAAAGAAGGAGAGTGAATATTGCACCTAAGAGGATTAAAAAAATAAACTGTGGAGAATATAAGAAAAATATACATATGAAGGTTGGGTTGTTTGACAACTTTTGAAATGTATGTAACTTAATCTGCAAAAAACATGAATCTGCTAATGCAACAAATATATTACAAACAGTATTGGCTGACAGAGTACGATTTTGTAACATGCCCAGACAGGTAATGCTTAAGACAGGTGTACCTAATAAAATGCCAACTAGTATATATTGGGCAGTCAGTGCTCATATATCAGGACAGACCAAAGATGAGAGGTGCCAGCCACCCACTCCCACACTTTCTTGTCTAGGCACTAAATCAGTGTGTGATTGCACAGTGCTGAAATAACACGAACAGCTTAGTGAGAACTCCTCATTTAGACTAAACTGACAGGATTTTCTATCCCTACAGATTTTCTAAAAAGAAACACAGAGCTTCATTAAAGTTGAATCATTGTGGGTTCTGAAAGCAGGACTGTCACAGGAAATCATTCATAGATGTGTATTGTCTATTTTAGCAATTACATGTAACTTTAAAATACTTATGACACAGAGCATAAGTTACTATAATAGTAACTTATTATAATATAAGGTATATATACAGTCATGTGAAAATGAAAGTACACCCCGTTTGAATTCTATTGTTTAACATATCAGCACATAATAAAATCATCTGGTTCTTAGCAAGTCCTAAACTTAGAATACAACCTGAGGTAAACAACACATGACATACTTTTTAATATTTTTTTTATAACAAAAATCAATGCAGATTAGGGATCAGGTATGTGATAACACAATGCCAAGAAGGAAATATATCTGCAATGATCTTAGAAAACTGTTGCTGCCCATTAATCTGGGAAAAATCTATCATTTTACATTAAGGAATTTAAACTTTTAAGAGTTTAAACAAAACTCCTCTGTATACCAAAGTATTCTCCATGTGTCTGACAGCTAAAGCTTGAAAAAAGGTCATGCAACAGGACAATGATCCCAAGCACACCAGCAGATTTACAGTGGAATGACAGAAAAAAAGGAATCAAGTGGCCCAAGTGGTTGCGGTGGCCCAGTCAAAGTTCAGACTTCAGTCTGACTGAAATACTGTGGCAATGTAATATGTATTGTGTGTTTGTGCATCTGAGGTTGTATTTACATAATTCTAAAATCTGATAAGGATCAGATTATGATTTAATTTATGTCCTTATAGTAGTGAAAAGAGTAATCAACTCTCAGATCCATCAACCCTAGGGTAATGTAAGAAGGACTACATTCATATCGAAATATAAAAGCATATGTGCTGTTACTGTTAGAATAGGCTAAACATTATTGTAAATGCATGTAAAAAATGCAAATATAGAAAATTTTATGTTTTTTATTCCCAGATTTGGTAAGTAGACCAAATGTACAGACTATAAAGTGTTATTTCCTTGTTCATTTGGTACATAGAATTCAGTTATAGAAAATGATGGGCAGTGCTGGAAATTTAGAAGAAACATTCATAGAGCCTTGTATTAATGCAACTACGAGGGGTTTCTCTGCATTATTGTAGTCACAGTCCTGAGCTATGCCTTTCTAATAGAAGATTAGGTACTGATTCAATGCTTCCTACACATGTCTCTCCATTTTGGAGACATCCTATCTACCCTAACCACAATGTA